>NW_017674958.1:69907-74048 GCF_001879085.1 Nicotiana attenuata
CATCTATTTTGTTGAATCTGTTTTGATGGGCAAGCGGAAGAATAGGAATGTGTCCGATCAGATAATGAAAATTATCGACGATGACGCACTCTGCTTTTCCTTCAACTGGGGCTCTCTTTCTTATGAGACGCTATTAAAATCATTGAAGAGTTGTTTGAGCCAAATGAGAATGAGATTGAGAAGGAGAAAGACAAAGATAAAGAGAAGGATAGCTACACTATAGTTGGCTTTCCTTTTGCCTTTTGTGTTTGGATTATGGAAGTACTTCCTATTTTCCAAGAAAAATAATTTGTGAACTTCAAAGAATCTGGTTATCCTCGGATGTTATGTTATTCTGAAATGAAGTCTCCACAGTTTGATGCTCTTTGTAGAAAATATTTCCATAATGAAAATGTAAGTTAATGTAATCACTATCTATTTTTTTGTTTATTTGTTTTAGTTGTGAATACTTATGTTTACTTTTTCTTATATAATAGTTGTTTAAGTTGATCGAGGTGTCACCATTCATTCCTGTTGAAGAAGAAGATACAGAGCCTCTTAGTGTGGAGGATCCAATTTCACAAGATCAAAGCTCAAGGTCTTCTTCCACACAATTTGACGAAGCCATACTTAAAGAAATTGTTAGAGTATGTGTTTCTGCCTTTGAATAGTATTAGTTTTTTATTTGATTATTTCTTGCTTACGAACACTTTTTTTTTATTTTATGTTTTTTTGATTCAGAGATTATCAGAGAGTTTTAAGAAGGATTTGCAAGCTGAAGTTACTAGAGTTTATCAGAAAATAGCTGTAGCAGAAAAAAAGATTGAGAATGAAATCATGGTATTTTCAGTTAGTCTAACTTTAGGACTTTGTGTCATTAAATTTTGAACTTGGAATTGTCCTTAACTTTTGAACTTGGAATTCAAAGTTAAGGACTGCCTGTCCTTAACTTTTGAACTTGGAAATGAAACTTAAGGACTTCTTGTCCTTAAGTTTTGAACTTGGAATTCAAAGTTAAGGACTTCTTGTCCTTAATTTGTGAACTTGGAATTCAAAGTTAGGGACTGACTGTCCTTAACTTTTGAACTTGGAAATGAAACTTAAGGACTTCTTGTCCTTAAGTTTTGAACTTGGAATTCAAAGTTAAGGACTGCCTGTCCTTAACTTTTCAACCTGTAAATCAAACTTAAGGACTGCCTGTCCTTAAATTTTGAACGTGTCCTTAACTTTCTAACTTAGTTTCTTTCTCAGGATTTAAAAAAAACTCTAGGATCAAAGCTTGATACTTTGTTGAACATTTTTGGGAAAGCTGATCAAATGAACACAGATAGAGAATCTAGTGTTCTAATTAGAAAAGATGGAGTTGATAATCATTGTCGTGCTACAGAGCCTACTGTTACAATCAACGAAGATGCAGGCGGTGATGAACGTGATGATATGGATGTGGATGCAGAAGTTCAGTATGAAAGCAATTTTAGAGATGCACATCTAGATGATGAAACTGAGAACGTTACTGATATTGGGAAAGGTTAGATATAGATTTTGAATTTTTTTTTTGAAATTTATATTGAATAGAGAAATACATATAAACTTTTTTGTGATTACAAATATTTGTAGAATCTATTGATGGAGTGGAAGTTGAAGATGTAGGTGAATTTCAAGACCGGGAAAATCCAAAAGAGAAAGGAGAAACAGAAAAAATTTGTAAATGTGGATTGCAATCTCAGGAGGATTTATCAAGTCCATGGGAACAAGTGTCAGCGGGATTGTATGCAAATGCTTAGAAGGAACATATGATCTTTCTACACCTCTGTCATACAAAGAAAATTTTGGATTTCAAAGTTGTGCCAATCAAGGTTAGATAAAATTTTCATTATATATTGTATGTTAGTTTTAGTGAATTATTAGAATGGGTATTAATTGCAAATGTTACAGAATCTTTTGAAGCTGGAAGGGAAGAAGCTGGAGTGGAGTATCAAGAGAAAAGTGGAATACAATCTCAAGACGTACAAAATACTGAAGGAACAAGCAGAAGTGAGATTGGTTCCAAATGCATAAATGCAACATGTGATATCTCTAGACCTCCCTCTCTTAATGACGATATTTGAACCGAAGAAAATGCTAGTGAAGATTATAATTGGGATGATCTTGACTATTGCAAATGGTTAGACAATATTTTATTTTATTTTATATATGTTTGTTTTATCAAAGATTATTAACAAGTACTAATTGTGTTAGCTCTTGTAAATATTTTTGCAGAATCTTGTGATCAAGCAACTGAAGCACAGGGTGAACAATTGCAAGATGATGAAAATGTGCAATTGGAAGAAAAAGAAAATGATGCAAGTAATATCTTAGCTGAATTGTCTCTTGAAAAAACACAAGAAGGTAGTGTTATGTTATTCTGAATTTCAAGTGTCACGTAAAAAAGTTAAGGACAAGCAGTCCTTAACTTAAAGTATGAAGTTCAAAAGTTAAGGACAATAGGTCTTGAACTTCAAAATTGTAGTTCAAAAGTTAAGGACATTTGATCCTTAACTTCAAGTTTCATGTGCAAAAGTTAAGGAAGTGCAGTCCTTAACTTATAGTTTGAAGTTGAAAAGTTAAGGACACTTGGTCCTTAGCTTCAAATTTTAAGTGCAAAAGTTAAGGACAAGCAGTCCTTAATGGTTAGACAGTATTTTATTTTATTTTATATATGTTTGTTTTATCAAAGATTATTAACAAGTACTAATTGTGTTAGCTCTTGTAAATATATTTGCAGAATCCTGTGAACAAGCAACTGAAGCACAGGGTGAACAATTGCAAGATGATGAAAATGTGCAATTAGGAGAAAAAGAAAATGATGCAAGCAATATCTTAGCTGAATTGTCTCTTGAAAAAATACAAGAAGGTAGTGTGCAGAAGACAGGTACTGATTGTGTCCTAAATATTATATTCATATTGAAATTTTTTCTCTTCATTTGACGAGTTGCAGCAAACTAATATATATATATATATATAGAGAGAGAGAGAGAGAGAGTTGCTGGCAGAGGACAACAATGATGAAGCTGTTAGCAAAAATACGAGGAAAAGAAAGAGAGACAGTATTGGTTATGATGGTCCGTCATTTGCTATTCTTTCTCCTACTCCTCCAAGTACACAGATGAGCATTGATGGGGCTTTGACTATGGAGGTTGAAGGAAATATTGAAGAAGAGCTTGGTCGAGGTAAAAGGTACAAGAAGCTAAGTTGGCAGTTGAAATCTCCTTTTGATCAGGAAAGAAAAGCGGGAACTTCGAAGTCAGATGATCAAGATACTCCGAAGAGTTCAGGCTGGATAAAATCAACATATACTCGTAGGTGTATTTTTCATTATGTCGTAGAAGATGCAAAATTAATGAAGAAATTCATTGCGTGGTTGCGCAAGGAGAAAAGGAGAGGTCGCAAAAAAGAGTAAGTGCCTTCATGTATTTCACAAAGTCCTTAACTTCTGTGATAGTAAGACTAATTTTAGGAATAAGTCTCCTGAACATTTGAAGTTGTAAGTCTAAGTTGAGGACCATGTGTCCTAAATATTCGAACTTGTAATTCAAAGTAAAGGACTGCCTATCGTTAACATGTGAACCTTCAAGTCAAACTTAAGGACTGTCTGTCCTTAAGTTTTGAACTTGAAACTATAAGTTAAGGATCTCCTGTCCTTAACTTTTGAACTTGATACCCAAAGTTAAGGGCAGACAGTCCTTAAGTTTTGAACTTGAAAACTCAAACTTAGGACCAAGTGTCCTTAGCTTTTGAACTTCTAATTCAAACTTAAGGACTGTCTGTCCCTAAGTTTTGAACTTGGAATTCAAAGTTAAGGACAGACAGTCCTTAAGTTTTGAACTTGAAACTATAAGTTAAGGACTTCATGTCCTTAACTTTTGAACTTGATACTCAAAGTTAAGGACAGACAGTCCTTAAGTTTTCATCTTGAAACTCAAACTTTAGGAGCAAGTGTCCTTGGCTTTTGAACTTTTAATTGAAACTTAAGGACTGCCTGTCCCTAACTTTTGAACTTGGAATCCAAAGTTAAGGACAGACAGTGCTTAAGTTCTGAACTTGAAACTATAAGTTAAGGACATCCCGTCCTTAACTTTTGAACTTGATACCCAAAGTTAAGGACAGACGGTCCTTAAGTTTT
>NW_017674958.1:74643-79841 GCF_001879085.1 Nicotiana attenuata
AGTTCTCACAGTTTGACAAACATCACAAGTCTTTCGGAAATGTCTTCAACAAATTTGATATTCAATGGCAAAGATCACCACGCCAAATTGGATCGTACGTGTTGTTATTTTTTTTTATTATTTATATGTACTTTAGATTTATTGTTTAATTCACTGCATATCTTACATTTCTCTTAGGACTGATTGTGGTGCCTTTCTGATCAAATATGTTGAGCTACTGATGATTGCAAAGGATGTGGAGCAATTCAAACCCGAAGACATAAAAGACTTCAGAAGAGAACTTGCTGCAAATCTTTGGGCGCATGGTGAATGGAAAAGAAATTCTGGGTACGACACTCCACCAGAAAATGTTGGGGATGATTATGAGAGTGAAAATGAAACCTGCTGTCCAAAGGAGTTGTAGTTTAGTTTTTATGAAAGTTGTGGATGATCTTTTGTATAAAATTGGTGTAAAGGATACATGTGAATTTTGCAAGTTTAGAAAACTTCTGAAATATTCTGTAAATTCCTAACAAGGGTACTTATATTTTGTTGGCATAGCGTAATTTTTTGTCACAACTATGGCAAATTACAATTTCAGAAGTTATATCAAGGTATCATGTTATTAATTGCTTTGATTCTCTGAAGTGTTGATTTGTCCATTGAGTTTGTTAGTATTAGTTTATGACCAAGTGTAAATGAACTTTGAATTCAAAGTTAAGGATCAAATGTCCTTAACTTTTGAACCTATATTTCAAACTTAAGGACTCCTGTGCTTAACCTTTGAACTTTGAACTCAAAGTTAAGGACTACCTGTCCTTAACCTTTGAACTTTGAACTCAAAGTTAAGAACTGCTTGCCCTTAACTTTGGAATGTATAATACAAACTTAAGGACTGCCTGTTCATAACTTTTTAGCCATCAAGTCAAACTTAAGGACCGTTGTCCTTAAGTTTTGAACTTAAAACTCAAAGTTAAGGACATACAGTCCTTAAGTTTTAAAATTGAAGCTATAAGTTAAGGACTTCCTGTCCTTAACTTTTAATCTTTAAAATCAAAGTTAAGGACAGGAGTCCTTAAGTTTTCAGCTTAGAAATATAAGTTAAGGACTTCCTTAACTTTTTAACAAGCAAATCAAACTTAAGGACTGTTGTCCTTAAGTTTTGAACATAAAACTCAAAGTTAAGGACATACAGTCCTTAAGTTTTAAACTTGAAGCTATAATAAGGACTTCCTGTCCTTAACTTTTAACCTTTTAAATGAAAGTTAAGGATAGAAGTCCTTACGTTTTCAAATTTGAAGTATAAGTTAAGGACTTCCTGTCTATAACTTTTTAACTAGCAAGTCAAACTTAAGGACCATCGTCCTTAAGTTTTGATCTTAAAACTCAAAGTTAAGGACATACAGACAGACTGTCCTTAAGTTTTGAAATTGCAAGTCGAACTTACGGACTCCTGTACTTAACTTTTAATCTTTGAACTCAAAAGAAATTAAAACAAGGTAACAAGAAAGAAATTTTGAAAATCCAGACATCCGCTCAAATTAGAATAATCTAAATGAATACAATCTATAGCAAAAACTTAAAAGAGTCGATAAACATAAGTGGATATATCTACTCTTCTCTATGCTTTCTTGAAAATGGATGGAGTGCCGGAGAATATATATACAAGTTGTTCTATTATGACCAATTCTTCTGCAACGACCACATTTGAATGTTATTTTTGATGGCTCGGTAGCAGGAATATGCCTTTTCTTTTGCCTTCTACCTGGTGGCACTTTGAAATCTGGAGGTTTAACAATTTGTGACTTAACACTCTCTGGTACAATCCAAGAATCAGTATGTCCTACAGGATGTATTTGTCTTTCATATGTTTTTAGCCAAGATTCCTTTAAGTACCAGTGCGAACAAAAGTTGGACTTCTTGATGTTTCTCTTCTCGATAGCTGCAATTGCATGTATGCATGGTAATTCATCAAATTGAAACTGAAAACAATCACATGTTCTTTTGTTTAAGTCCACCAAGAAAGTTATTCCTTCTTCTTCAACTCTAGAACGCCATGAATCAACAGGGAAGACCTTCAATGTTGAAAAATTATAAGTGAGTACATTATGTTAAATATTGTTAAAATCATAATATAAACATAGAACATAATACTTACATTCAAAGTAAATGCTAAATCTATTCTTTTCTTCAATTCCTCCTCTACCCAACAAGAAACATCATAAAATGTTCCTTCTGCTTTATTTCTTCTTTCATAAAACCAACGTTGTAGCTTCACTTGAATGAAATCCATCATTCTTAGTATAGGCAGCTCCCTTGCTTCTAATAGGACAGAATTCATCGACTCAACTATGTTTGTTGTGAGCATGTCATATCTTCGTCGTGGACTACAAGAACGTGCCCATCTTTCCGGTGGTTCTTCCATCAAGTAGTCATAAGTCTTCTTATCTACATTTTCTATATCTGACATGTATAGGTCAAATTCTTTGCGCTTGTATACTCTTGCAGCACTTTGGAATAGTTTTATGACCTCACTTTTCACCTTTCTTCGCTTTAGGTTCTGCTCCAAATGATAGATGCAAATCCCATGATGGCTTTCAGGATATACCTTTGCAATGCCATTTGCAATAGCTTGATGCCTGTCTGATAAAAAAATTAAATTCTCACGACTCCCAATTACATTGCGAAGCTGACTAAAGTACCACTCATAGGAATTATTATTTTCAGATTCTGCTATTCCAAAGGCTAATGGGAAAATTTGGTTATTTGCATCCTTTGAAACTAAAATCATTAAAACACCACGATATTTTGACTTCAAAAAAGTTGCATCAACAACAATCACTGGTCTACAATGATTCCAACCAGCTATTGATGATCCATATGCATAAAACATATAAACAAACCTGAAAATATAATATAAAACAAGGTTAAAATACCTGAAATTTAGGACAACCAGTCCTTAACTTTCATTTCCAAGTTATAAAGTTAAGGACATGATGTCCTTAACTTTGATTTCAAAGTTCAAAACTTAAGGACTGGCAGTCCTTAACTTTCATTTCCAAGTTATAAAGTTAAGGACATGCTGTCCTTAACTTTGATTTCAAAGTTCAAAACTTAAGGACTGGCAATCCTTAACTTTGAATTACAAGTTCAAAACTTAAGGACAGCCAGTCCTCAACTTCTGGTTACAACTCAAAAGTTAACAATGTTAAAGATAGCATGTCCTAAATTGTTTACCTGTTATTGTCGTCTATCTTTATGTTAGTATAAGTTCCCGGTTTTTTACTTGTCATCATATACAAGTATGAAGACAATAATTCATAATTCTCTTCGGGACTTCCTCTTATTAAAGCGGAAGCATGTTGAATAGCACGCCACGCCTTGTGATATCCAATGTCTAGTCCATGCAATTTTTGCATCTCTGCCATGACAAAAGCTGGTGTAACTTCAAATCTTGGGTCCCGAAGATTGTCGATAATGTAACCACTAATCAACTTTGAAGTAGCATGCCTTTGATCTGCTTTCATACTGTTAACAGAGCAGTCATGCTTTTTCTCAATCTTTACTATCTTGAACAGTGTTGAATCTTTAATTCTGAAAGCTCGCACACACCAACAACACCTATCATCATTGCATGTCAACGAATATCTTGTTGAGCTTGATCTAACAACCTTGAATTCAAAATATCCTTTGATTGCTATATTAGAAAAACAGTTAATTATACTCTTCTTCTTGTCAAATACTGATCCAACTTTTATTTCATCCAACGAAGCATTTTCTCTTAATATCGTAGTTGGGGATTCTTTTTGTTTCAAATTTGATCTTCGTCTAGTTATTTGAGTACATGTTTTTTCAGCAACTTCTTCGATTACCGGTGCACTCTCTAAGACTTGAATAACCAAAGCTTGTTCGTTGTCAATCTCTATAATGCTTCGTCCTTCTACTTGAATAGAATCAAATGTTTGAAGCACCTCTTCATTTAATGGTTGAGCTTCAACCATATCTATTTCCATTATCTGTTGGCATTTGTCTTGATTGTCATGTTGAGTTTCTGTGTTGACATGTTCATTGCTTGTTGATGGAAAAAATCTTTCCGAAATATCAATTATGAAACGACAGCCCTTGAAGAGTGAATGTGTTTTTAGCAACTCTATACATGTGTGAAGATCAGAATCTTTGGATACAAGCATTCCTTTGCTTGTTCCAAGGTTGATATCAAACCATATCACTGCTTCAAACTTTTCTCTATCCAATTCAATTAGCTCAAAGATCTGTTTAATGAAATCTTCAAACCGAATTGACTCAGGTACTAGAAAAAGCTTTGTTTGATGATCAAGATATTTATAGTCTTCAGTCCATCTACCATTAAAAGCAACTATAATGCATATTGTTTCCATCCTGCAAGTCAAGAGAATGGGAAACTGAGGACATACGTTATAAAGCACTCCTTGTATAATTAAGAAGAGGTGTACTGTAAGTGCAAGACCAAGGTAAGGACTAAGTGTGCTTAACATTTTAACTTGGAATTAAAAGTTAAGGACTTCCAGTCCTTAACATTTGAACTTGGAATTAAAACTTAAGGACTGCCTGTCCTTAACTTTTGAACATGGAATTAAAAGTTAAGGACTGCCAGTCCTTAACTTTTGAACTTGGAATTAAAACTTAAGGACTGCCTGTCCTTAACTTTTGAGCCAGACATTAAAACTTAAGGACTGCCAGTCCTTAACATTTAAACCTGGATTTAAAAGTTAAGGACTGCCTGTCCTAAACTGTTTAACCTGCAAGTCAAAACTTAAGGACCGCCTGTCCTTAACATTTAAACTTGGAATTAAAAGTTAAGGACTGCCTGTCCTAAACTTTTTAACCTGCAAGTCAAAAATTAAGGACTTATGTCCTTAACTTTTCAATCTATAATTCTAACTTAAGGACTTCCTGTCCTTAACTTTTTCAATTTGAAACTCAAACTTCAGGACTTAGTATACAGAAGAACAACAACAAAGTGAAGGACATTGTGTCATTAAGTTTTTCAATTCAATTTGCAAAATGAGGATAGTAGAATCAAAGTTAAGGACATCGTGTCCTTAATTTTTGAATTCAATTTCCAAATGAAGACACTATGTCCTTAATATTATGTGCTCAAGTTTTATAGAATTATCATAGAGTCGATGTCCTAAGTTATCAATCCAGAAATTCAAAAAAAAAAACTCAAAATTACTTAA
>NW_017674959.1:0-79838 GCF_001879085.1 Nicotiana attenuata
TTGTAAATCTCATAGATACGTGGGTCTGGTTAGCCCAATCCCCAAAGTCTTGAAAATCGAATAGGGCATCAAATTGATACTTTCCCCAAGATCACAAAGAGCTTTAGCAAATTTGGCACATCTAATGGTACAAGGAATTGTGAAAGCGCCAGGATTTTCCTATTTAGGAGACATTGAATGCATAATTGCACTCACTTGATGAGTCATCTTTATAGTTTCACAATTTATCGACTGCTTCTTTGTCACAAATCCTTCATAAACTTTGCATAACCGGGCATTTGCTCCAAAGCTTCAACCAATGGCACGCTAATAGATAGACTCTTCATCATGTCAATGAACTTTTTGAATTGATTCTCGCCATTTTGTTTGGAAAGCCTTTGAGGACATGGAGGAGGAGGCCTAGGCATTCGTGCCTTAGACTTTTGTCTGGTATGTCAACAATGTGCTCCCTAGACGGGTTCACTTCCTCTTGAGTCTCCTCCACATTGTCATCAATATCAATCCACACTTCATCATTTGCTTGCACCACATTGTTCGGGATCTCATCCTCTTGTACCACTTGCTCATCATTCACAAGTTTCCTTTGACTTGAGGTGGGTGCATCCCCACCTTTTCCATTCCTTATAGTAACGGCCATGGCATGTTCCGTATTGTTCCCACCCTTTGGTTTCACCACCGTGTCACTTGGTAGTGTCCCCTTAGGACGAGTGTTTAAAGCTTGAGAAATTTTCCCCAATTGAACTTCCAAGTTGCGAATTGATATGTTGTGTGAGGCTAGTTGAGCATCGGAGTCCGAATTCTTCTCCATTGTTTGTTTGAACATATTCTCAATTCGTCCCATCTCATTGTTGGAAGAACTTAGACCATGGGAATGATATGGATGCGGGTTGTTCGGTTGTTGATACATTAGGAGCCTTTGAAAGTCTGACCCCCGATTGCCTTGATTATTATACCCCCCCCCCCCCTAGTTATTACCTCCCCAATATCCTTGATTATTTCCACTCCAATTGCCTTGGTTATTTCCACCATTCCAATTTCTGTGATTGTTGTTACCATTCCAATTACCTTGGTTGTTCGAGTTTCAATTACCTTGATTACCTTGAGGTCGCCATTGTTTTTGATTCAGGCCTTGAGAGTTGTTTCTTTACCCTTGAAAGTTGTTCACGTATTGCACTTCCTCCTCTTGTTCATTGTAAGATTCATCTTTATCAAACCCACTATCTTCTTGCACATAATTCTCCACACGGTTTTGTACTTGTGGACCCTTTTGCCTTCTCTTGTTTACCATCATACTAACTTCCTCCATTGTATTGACTAGCGTAGGACCTTGCACCTGTTGAAGTTGAGCCTTGTCTAATTGATTCATCGTGGTGGTCAATTCGGCAATGCCTTGCCCATGATCATGCAATTCTTTATGTAGGTGAATCACATTCAGATCACCTTGAGGAACATTTTCTCTACTTTGCCATGCCGATGAAGTATCCACCATTTCATCTAAAATCTCACAAGCTTCCACATACGACGTTGTCATGAAATTTCCATCGATAAGTTGGTTGACCATACATTTATTGGTAGTATTGATCCCCTGATAGAAAGTTTGTTGAATCATAGCCTCCGTCATGTTATTATTGGGGCACTCTTTGACCATTGTTCAATACCTCTCCCATATTTCATGCAACGACTCATTGGGTTCTTGTTTGAATGCTAGAATCTGGTCTCTAAGAGTATCCATATGCCCGGGAGAAAAGAACTTTGAAATAAATTTCTCCGCAATTCATCCCATGTATGGATAGAATGGTTTAGCAATCTCTCTAACCAATCCAAGGCTTCCCCCCGTAGACAGAAAGGAAATAGACTCAACCTTAAAGCATCCTCGAGACGTTTGTCTGTTTATTCCCCCAACAAGTGTCCACAAACCCCTTCAAGTGTTTGTATGCATTTTGACTCGGAGCCCCGGTGAAGAATCCTTGTTGCTCTAGCAATGTGAGCATTACATTCGTGATTTAAAAGTTGCCCTCCCAAATGCGAGGCGAGACTATGGCACTTGCATATCCTTCATTCGGCAACACCCGGCGAGGAGCCGCTCTTGGTGGAGGTGGGGGTGGAACCGGGACATTGTCTTGAGGCTGTCGGCCTCTTCTATTTGCTTGAGGTTCAAGAGGAACCTCTTCAACTTGGTCGTCCTCAACGTCCACATCCCCCATAGCCATGTTTCCGAGTGGATCATTGTTGAGAGCCATTGTTTCACCTACAATTGTTTCACAAAAAGGATTAGTAACACGGAAGGAAAAGAAGACAATTCACACACGAAATCAAATATATAGCTAAATCTGTTTTTAGCTACCCGGCAACGGTGCCAAAAATTGATCACGTCCAAAAGCACGCCTCTAACGAGGTATGACATGGTCGTTTGCAATAAAAAAAACCAACAAGGAGGCGGGATCGAATTCACAGGGAGCTAAGATGGGAATTAGTAGTATATATTTGGAGTGATTACGTGAAGTATCTAAATTGCACTGCCACAAATAGGGTATTGTTTTTACTTCTAAAATTATGCTAAGGATTGCAATTCTAAATGTATAAAACTAGAGAAGATTGTTTTTTGAATATTTTTCAAAGATATAAACAAGCCTAGGGTTGTGACCATAACCTAGGTATTTGCCTAATGGGATAAAGATTTTTATGCTATTTTATTGACTGGGGTGATTATAGCTCACAACACTATGTTGCCCACTCAATACCTCTCGGTCAAAGAGTGGTTTTGCCCAATTTGGCTTTCTCAAGACCAAATGGGTATCTACCAAAACGGTTGATAAGAGCTCAAGTCGGGTTGTTACTATCTCTAGTTGAACCCTTTAATTGGGTTAATCAATCTCTCAATTGACCCAATTCCTTGTTAGCTAAGTTAACCTAGACTAGGTATCTCTTTCTCAAGAAGAGACTAAGTCAACTAGGCATAAATCAATATTTGCAACCATTAATTTCACAATTGAAGTATGAACTTAGCTAAATAACAGAACACTCATTCATAAATAAGCATAAAACTAATCACCCATACGTTTTACTCACTAGGATTGGGTCACAACCCTAGTAAAAAATCAAGCTACTCATAGTGGGTATAGAAGAAAACAAAGAAGAAAACATAATAAAACTCTATTGAAAGATTAAAATATAAAAACCCAATGTTAAATCACCAAAATAAGCTAAAGTTGCCTAAAGAAGTAAGAAGAAATGGCTACAACACTTTGAATATTCAAAACTTGACCTAATTTCGTGAACCTATTCTATATATACAAAACTGGAATTTACGGACAAAAATGCCCTTTCGGAGGTTCTGCGGCCGCACAAATCCATGTGCGATCCGCACTTTGCTTCAGCTTCACAGAAATTGAATCGTTACGGCTGCACAATTCTGAACCGCGGCCGCATCTCTCATATTCTGCGGATCGCACATTTCTGGGTGCGGCCGTGTAGGGCTTTTTTGCTGACCGAACATTTCTAAGTGCGGCCGCGTAGCTGACTTCTGCAGCCGCACAATAATTATGCGATCCGCACCTCCTGCTTGAAATGAACACTAACTGAACTTATGCTCTTGCCTGGCTTCTGCGGCCGCACATTTCATGTGGACCTCACTTTGCACTTGGTCTTTGATAAACTTTCCTTCACAATCTCGGTTGTAGCTACAACACCCGAGATTCTGCGGCTCATCCACTTTCAGTTTTGTAGCTACACATTTCGGTTGTAGCTACAACACTTATGAATATTCATAACTTGACCTAATTTTGTGAAACTATTCTATTTATACAAAGGTGGAATTTTCAGACAAAAATGCGCTTTCGGAGGTTCTGCGGCCGCACAACTCCATGTGCGATCCTCACTTTGCAGCTTTGCAGGATTGAATCTTTGCAGCCGCACAATTCTGAACCGCGGCCGCATCTCTCATATTTTTCGGTCCTCACATTTCTGGGTGCGGCGGCGTAGGGCTCTTCTGCGGACCGCACATTTTTTAGTACGGCCGCGTAGTTGACTTTTGCGACCGCACAATAATTGTGCGGTCCGCACTTCCTTTGAGCTTGAAATGAACACTCTATGAACTTCTGCTCTTGCATAGCTTCTGCGGCCGCACATTTCATGTGTGGACCGCACTTTGCACTTGGGCTCTGATAAACTTTTCTTCACAATCTGCGGCCACAGATGGATATTTGCGGTCCGCACTTTGAGCTTTTTTGCTTGATTTTGTTCTTGAGTTCAGATCACTCCTTCTTGAGTTGGATTTCATCTTAGTGGCTCATTTTCCAATACTCCTGCAATTAAGCATATTTCATCAATTTTCGGGAATACAATTAAACGCTTTTGGACCAAAACAAAAGCTAAAAGGCGCTAATAAGTAGTCAAAATCCACACTTATCATATACTCTCCAAAATTCTAGATAAAACCCCCAAATTTCTCTTTCAAATTTCATAGTCTATGTGTAATTATCCATGGGAAAACAAGATATATTATCAAAATCAAGTGGAAATCACTTATCCTCTTACCTTGTGTAAAAATCTCTTTAAAAAATCGCTCATCTCCAAGTCTGGGGTTCAAAATATGAAAGAATTAATTAAATCCCGAAATTAGAACTTAAATTAGTCTGTCTAGCACTACCCTTCGCGATCGCGACAGGCCCTTCACGATTGCGAAGGGCAAACTTAGCCACTGCCTCAAAGGCCTCTTTGTGAATGCAGAATTGACCTCGCAAACGCGATGCAAAGACACCCCAGACTAGGGGAAGACGAGCCCCTTCCTGCGACCGCGAAGGCCAACATCTAGCCTACCTCACTACTCTACGAACGAAACACACCAGGCGCGAACACGAAGACCAACAGGCTACAACCCATCACGAACGCAACCATCAGCTTGCGAATGCAAAGAACAAAACCATCCTGCTCTAAAATCCTTCTTCATGATCACGAGACTTACTCCGTGGTCATGAAGCACACCAGATATCAGCAAAATCTGCAACATCAAACATGCTTCGAATGGTCCGAAACTCACCCGAGCCATTGGGACCTCGTTCAATCATACCAATAAGTCCATAAATACTACACGGACCTATCCAAAGCTTTCAAACACATATGAAATCACCACATCTACTAATCGTAGATCAAACCACAAATTTAATTTCTCTTAATTTCATAAGCTTCTAAACTTCCAAACAAGCATTCGATTCATGCCTAACCACCTCAGATCACAATCAAACTTTGCAAACAAGTTCCAATAAATCAAATGAATCTATTCCAAGTCTGAAAACACTAACCGAAATCTAATAATATCAAAACCAACTTCTGGTCAAACCTATGAACTCTCCAAATCTTTAAATTACCAACTTTCATCATATAGAGCCAAAACCGTCTAGGAACTTTCAAATCCAAATCCGAAAATATGCCCAAGTCGAAAATTACCATACGAACCTATTGGAATTATCAAATCACCATTTCGAGGTCATCTATTCAAAAATTACTTTTATCAACTCTTACAACTTAAGCTTCTAACAATTGAACTAAGAGCTCCAATTCACTCCCAAAACTTTCTAGAACAAAACAAACAATTTCTGTAGTCACAAAATAATAAAAAAAGCATACGAGAAGCATCAAATAGGAAAACATGGCTCAAATATACAAAATAATCGATCGGGTCATTACAATAGGCACCTTGGATTTTAAAGTGTCTAATAAGTTCAGCCTTCTTCTTGTTGAATAAAGCTCATTGTTGTTCAGTGGTGTCAGTTAGGTACTGATTTTCTAATTCCTCAGCCTTTCTCCAACTCCTTGGTATCTGCACAAATGTCACCCACCTGCTTGTCCCATACTTGTTTGATCACCTCCTTAAATCCATCTTGCATAGTCTACAAGTTTAAAAACTTAAAGTATCTAGGCAGCTTAGCAGTAGCAATTTTGAGCCAAAGAGGAGCATGATCTGAATTGACTTTAGGCAAGTGCATAACTAATGATTTAGAGTACTTGGTGGCAAATTGATGATTATCCGGGGCCCTATCAATTCTCTTCCAGATTTTTCTATCAGGTGCCCCCTCATTACACCAAGTGTATTTTGGGCCAGAGAACTGAAGATCCACAATATCACACTGAAGAATGCAGTTGATAAAAGGTAAAGCTTTCTGATGGTTGTGAGGAAGTCCTCCTTTTTTCTCTTGAGCTTTAGTAGTGCAATTAAAGTCACATGTCACACGCCATGGTTTATTGTAGTATGAGAGCCTCTTTAAATCTTCCAATAAAGGAAGTCTCAAAGAAGACTTAGTATTGGTATAGACAACAAAAATTATAAAATCTTCTTCATTGTTAACATTAATGGAGCAAGTTAGGACCTGTTCAAGATCATCAATAACAGTACAATCCAGATCTCCATTGCTAAAAATCCAGATTTTATTTTTGATGTTTCTAAATGCTTGACTATAACCAATCATTCTTTGTATCTTTGAAGTTCCCCTCTAGCCACAAGGGGTTCCATAATGGCTATAAAAGAAATTTTGTTGTTGAGTTTGAGGAATTTAAGTCTTTTCAAAGGCATTTTTAATGCCTCTAATATTTTATATGAGAGTGCTAATCATGGGAAGGATTGTGAGAAATTGTGAGCTTCTGAGTGTTGGTGAGTTCTGTCTGTAGATTGAGGTTTATATTTCTGACTTGAAACTTCTTCCTTGTAAGCATTGTCTTGAGATTCTAAAACATAAGATGATGAGTTTTGAGGGGTGTTGAGTTTGGTAAATATTTTGGTAGTTGATAGAGTGTTGGATTTGGGTTTGCTTTAGTTTGGATTTAAATGGAGGCAGGATTGTTGTGGGGTTTGTCACTTTAGTGACTTTTGGGAAGTTATTGGCTATTACGGGGGTTGCTGCCTTTGGTTGAAGGTTCAGCTTGCTTCTGTCTTTGTATATCATCTTTGGTAGTAGTTGAAATAGTACTGGTTGATGTCTTTGGTAGAGTTTCAATTTAAGGTACAAAGTCAGGCGACCACGGAAGTAGCTTCATTGGGCAACAAACTATATTGCAAAACCTCCTGAAATATGTGTTGCTGTAATTTATGAGAGTAGTAAAATCCTGGTAGACATGTTTGGGATCAAAGTAAGCAATTTTGACTGCTATTTTAAGAGAGTATTTACTGATAAAGCTCTTTCTAATTGCTTCTATTAATAGCTTTGTTTACAGGAATCTACCGACAATAGTAAACTTGCAATCTTGTGCTAGATTAATGAAGTAATCTTCCGCCTTGAAGAACACTGTTGGTTTAGTTTAGTTTTCCGCATTCAACTTATTATCACCTTTCAAATTAGTAACTCATTTTTCTTGCCTAACTCCGTATAATAGAAGTTACAACAAATCTCTTCTAATGAGAAAAGGGAATCAAGTCTTCGACAACCGTTGGAGGTGGGAAATAATAATGCACTACATCTTTTCTTCAGATTCCTTCGAGGAACAGTAGGCTCTCTCATCAAGACGGTAGAAGAAGGAAAATGTAGATATCATTCAAATACAAGGGTAAAAACTTATCCGCATCAAATGTTCATAATATATTATACTAATATATTATGGTTAAGTGACAATTATGATAAAAATGTGTAATTGTTAACTAAGATTTAGTAATAGTCAAGTTTGTGTAGACATGCATCATGTATTTAATTGTTGGATTGGTGTGTGTCCGAATATAATCTGATAAAATATATGAGTCCACCAAACTATATAGAGACCAGATCCTATATTTGAGTTTCCACTGAGAAAGCTAATATAACAGTAAGTAAAAAGAACAGGGAGTTTTTACGTGGAAAAATCCCTGCTCAAGGGGATAAAAAACCACGACCTACACTGGTAGGATTTCAACTTCACTATGAGCAACTTTAGATTACAACCTATGCAATCTAGAAATTAAACTCTTAATCCTTCACTAACTTGTAATACACCTATTACAAGCCACTTTGCAATACACCTATTACAAAGACTTCAACTCATGACTAACTCTAGTCACGACACAAACACTAAGGGGTCGTTTGGTGTGATGCATTAGATAAAATAATGCATGCATTAGCTTTGTGTATTAATAATACCTTGTTTGATAGACATTTTGAAACTATGCATTAGTTATGCAAGCATTAGTTATACATCCTATTTGGTATTATCCTATGCATAACTAATGCATAGAAAACCATGGTATTAGCAATGCAATGGGTTTTAATGCATGCATTAGCTTAGTTAAAGACAAAATTGTCCTTCAAAATTTATGCTTGACTAAAATATGCTAGTTATTATATTAATGCAAATTTAAAATAAACCAAATAGTGAGAAATAAAATTATATCTCTAGTAAATAAATAAATACTTAGCATATTCCTTTTTTATAAATAAATATTAGTTCTATATTACAATATAGGTAGAAAAATCAAATAATTATTTTTAAAAAATTGCATATAAAAACATTTCTCAACATATGTGTCTTTTAAAAAGTTAGAGTGATGGATTGGTTTTGAGGGTTTTTTTTGTAAACAAATAATTCTTTTAGAAATTGTGCAATGCTTTAATACATCAAACCAAACAATGGATAAAAAATATGTCAGCATAACTAATGCAAGCATAACTAATACCAGCATTACTAATACACCATATTCAGCATTATTCTTATGCACCCTACCAAACGACCCCTAAAGGTTTATGGTTTACAAGGGGTTCCTAAATCACGCTTCTAGATAAGCAAAGTAGGAATTACAATGAAGAACAATTACAAAGGTACAACTCAACTAAGGACATACAAAATACTTGTTGTAGGAACTGGTCCGTAGTAGTGTTGTTCTTTGTACTTGATGCACTTGATAATTGAATGCTTGGCAGGCAAAACAGTTGGAGTGCTTGAATGAATTCTCAAGTGTCCATGTAATGTTTTGTTGTATTGTTTAATGTTAATACAACATGGATGACATCACTTGAATGATGTAATCACTTGTTAGGTCAAATGAGAAGTGACTGCAGAACTGTGCTGCACTGTTTCTGTGCATAGTGCAGGCAGTTACTTTCCAACTATTGACAGTTGAATTCGTACTGTTGTCAGGGAAACACAAGGGTATCAGGTCCCTATGTTGATTCTCTTATCTTTTGAAGTCATAGCAACTCTCGTAAGCTGAAGTCCGTTGATTTGAGTTATGAACCAAGTGTGTCAGGTTCCTTATCTGGTTCTTTGACAGTAAGTTTGTTAGATCATCAAAACATAAAGCTAAGGTATTGTAACCCCATCAATTTCCCCCTTTTTGATGATGACAAACTTATAAATTGATAACACATGTTTAGAGCAAAATAAACCAGATTAAGTAACAGTAACTTCACAAGTTCCCTCTGACTTTATGCTTCCCCCTTAATCAGATCCCTGTTTTAATTGTACTTCCCCCTTTTGGTATCAATAAAAATACACAAGCAAGCAATCAGCATAAAGAAGTCTAGCCTAGCTAACTCATGCCACATATTTGCACACAACATGATAGAAAGGAGAAGTAGAGAAACATAAGCAATAAACAGCAAAAGAGGATAGTTTTATAAAACATAAGCCTTTGCCATTACAGCAAAGGCAGAAATTGGAATGTTATCAGCGGGAGTAGTACAAGTACATCCCATCCACACCACAAAAAAAAACAAAAACAACTGCCAAAATCATCAAAACAACAAAAAGAGATAATCTAGAAACTGGTCACTGAGAGGTTTGCCTAAGGGACACTAGCAGGAGAGGGCTTAGAGGCTGCAGCAAGGGTATTGAGAACGAGATCTATTCGGGCATTCGCCGACATTTGGTCGATGAGCAGTTTCTCCTTCAGGTTCTCCACTTGTTGCCGGAGATCAGTATTTTCTTTGGTCAGACGAGCTATATCCTTATTTGACCCTGGTGCCCCTTGGGCCTGCTGACTCTCCAGAATGGCATTCCTTGCCTTCAACTTTCGAATCTCCTCAGTAGCACTGTTTTGAGCATGGATGAGCATTGAGATTGTCGAAGTGCTGCCTACCCCTCCATTCTTTTCAACACATTTGCATTCCTCCAAAGTAGTTTAAGAGAAGGTCTGCTTCTTGGTCCCTATCTTAGGTTGTCCCAAAGGCACTTTGAAGAACCTGAAGACGTGCGTGAGAAGAAATCCATGTGGAAGACCATGGTTTCCATCCTTGAAAGTTGCCACCTTTTGCATGTGTTCGATCATGATGGCTGGCAAGTTTACAGCTTTAAACCCATCCGGTGCTTCCATCAGATACAAGCCAAACTTGGAAGTAATGGACTTTCTCTCAGCACGGGGTAGAAGAACCTTGTTCACCAGCTCAAACAATAGCTGATAAACGCGAAGCAAAGCTTTTTTGCGGACCCATTCCCCCGCTGGACTGCACCTTCCTTCACAATAGCATTTCTGAAATTTGACCCATACACATTCTTCACCAAAGACATACCATCAGTAGGGACCTTAAGAATGTTCCCAAGCAGAGCAGCATCCAACACAATATCAACTCCATTAACCAAAGCACAGATGTGGTCAGTTTCAATAGGAAGGAGATCTGCATAGAACCTTTGGACCTCATCCTCATAGACTTTGGGCACATCCACCTTGAACAGATGTCCCCACTGTTGAAACTCAACCATGTCAATTATTTGTCTCATTTCGGCCATTTCAGAGATTTCTGGGTCAAAAGTGCGACACCACAAAACCTTTTGGTACCTCAGTCGTTCTTTAGTAGACATACTCTCACGCTTCACTCTCTTTGCAGAATCAGGTTCCCTCACAGTTTCCACCTTCCTTTTTCCAGACTTCACACTCTATTTTCCCTTTCCACTTGACTTTACTAGAACGTCCTCATCAAACAAAGACTGTTCAGTCATAACTTGTTTCAACTTTCCACCACTTTTCACTGATTTTGAACTTGGTGTAGCAACACCTTCCTCTCGCTACTTTTTCTGAGACCTTTTCACCAAGGAACTTGGTTCCTCTGCTGCTTCCTCATCTACTTCCACTACGGGAATGTTTTTGTCACCCACAACCTCCCCATTTTTCACCAGCCTCTTTTTGTTCTTCTTGTTGCTCCTTTTACTCTTCTGCAGAGCAGACTCAAAGGCCTTCATTGCTTGCAACCTAGTAGTAGATCGCTTAGGAGAAGGCTCAAGAGTGGTTACTGCTCTCCTCTTGGCAATGAATGCATCTAGAGCAACATCATCTTGATCTTCTTCATCACTAGACCTCATACCTGGAGCCAAAATTTCCAAGGGCTCAATATCAAAGTGTGGAGAAGGAGCAGGGTCGAGATTGACCTCGAAGAGGATCCTTGACATGTTTCCTCAGGAAAAGGGTCAGGTCCTTCAAGAGGGGTCCCAGTAGTCTTTGCTGGTGTAGAATTTTCAAAGAGAACCACAACTCTTTCTTCCTCTGACAACTGTGTCTCTTTCCTTCTGAGACTCATGCACAGAAGAGATCACCCCATACACTATTCCGTCAGCAGTTATGGCCAATATGTTTTCTACAGCCTCTTTCTCTTGAGACTCCATGGGTGCCACAAACTCAGAAGCGAGAACAACTTTAGACTGATCAATACTGACCTCTGAGACCTCTACTACCTGTGGAACTTTACTTTGTTCTCCACCCTTGCTTTGTTTAGTGAGAATCTCAGGCGATAGAGAAGAAAGGTTATCAAATTTTGGGGTTTATGAGTTCTCAACATTTGGAGTGAGAGAGAGGTCTGAGAGAGTCACATGAGAACTAGAGGGTGTAGGAGAATCAAGTTTGGGAGAGTCCTCTGCAGTGGTGGTTGAGGAAGGGATGGTGAGAGGTGGTTCAGTAGAAGCGGAAGAATCAAGGGTTTTCTCTGGGGTTTTCTCAACTGAGGAGGGGATTATTGGTCGATCTTCAGCCATGGCAGAGATGAAATTTAAGAATTCTGGAGAAGAACTGAAGAGAAGATATAATTGTTCAAAGAAATAAGTGGGTTTTAATGGGAGAAGAAATAATGATGAGGGAGAGAGAAACCGGTTTTGAAATGGAGGTAGATTTGTGGGGAGTTGCAACGTTTCAGAGGGAGATGAAGGGATTTGAAATGAAAAGACGTGACATACAGGGTCTGAAAAAGTTGATGACATGGCACTTAATTTTTGCATTCCTTTGAGATATATATGAAAAAGCACAAGACTACTAACCTGTGGTACAAGAACCAGGTTCTTGACCTGTCTTTCAAAAATTTCCATCCTCTTTTACCACTCATGCAGTGCATCTACAGCTTCTATAGTCATCAAGTGTGTCTACCTGCAAGGGTATTGAAGTGAGTTAGACTTGGCCGGAAAACATTTTAGCTAATGTTACGTGAAAGTGACCTTCATAGCCAACTGATGGGAATCAGGTTCTCAATTAGGCCTTAATAGCCAGCTTCAGCCTATTTCTCTCAAAATGTTCACTGCTTAGTGCTTTGGTGAAGATATCTGCAATTTGGTCCTCTGTACTACAGAACTTCATACAAATCCTCCTTTCTCCATATTGTCTCTGAGAAAATGATGTCTCACATCAATATGCTTGGTTCTTTTATGTTGAACCGGGTTCTTGGCCATGTTGAGTGCACTGGTGTTGTCACATAGGAGAGGTACACAATCAGTGTACACACCAAAATCTTCCAATTCCTGTTTGATCCATAGGAGCTGAGCACAGCAGGAAGTTGCAACAACATATTTTGCTTCAGTTGTTGAAAGAGCAACTGAGTTCTGCTTCCTTGTGCCCCATGAGATGAGACATGATCCTAGAAAATAAGCCATTCCAGAAGTACTTTTCCTGTCCACAAGATAACCTACATAGTCAGCATCAGCATACCCAATAAGATTAAAATTATCACCTGAAGGGTAGTACAAGACCAGGTCCTATATTCCCTTAAGATATCTCAAAATTCTCTTGGCAGCCTTCAAATGAGATTCCTTGGGATTTGACTGAAACCTAGCACATAGCCCCACACTAAAAATAATATCAGGTCTACTGGCAGTGAGGTAGAGAAGAGACCTAGTAATGCCTCTATACATGGTTTGATTTACAGGAGAGCCAGATTCATCCATGTCCAGTCGAGTAGCAGGGGCAATGGGAGTGTCAATCACTTTTGGTGCTTCCATATCAGACCTCTTCAGGAGCTCCTTGATGTATTTCTGTTGACTATTGAATGTACCTTTTGTGGACTACTTTACTTGAAGATCCAAGAGAAAGTTCAACTCACCCATCATGCTCATCTCAAACTCACTTCCCATGAGTTTAGCAAATTTTTCACACAATGAATCAGTTGTTGCCCCAAAAATGATATCATCGACATATACCTAGACGATGAGCAGGTTCATCCCTCGTTTCTTCAGAAACAAAGTGTTGTCAATTCTTCCTCTTCTGAAACCATTTTCTAAGAGAAACTTTGACAATCTTTCATACCAAGATCGAGGAGCCTGCTTCGACCCATACAATGCCTTGTCCAATTTAAACACATATTCAGGATGTTCATGATATTCAAAACCTGGAGGTTGCTTTACATAGACTTCTTCTTTAAGGAATCCATTCAGAAATGCACTTTTGATATCCATTTGGAACAGAGTGAATTCCATATGTGATGCAAATGCAATGAGGATTCTGATGGCTTCCATTCGAGCAACCGGAGAAAAAGTCTCATCGTAATCAATTCCTTCCTCCTGATTGTAACCCTGAACCACTAGCCTAGACTTGTTCCTTGTAGTGTTTCCATGTTCATCGAGCTTATTCTTGAATACCCACTTGGTTCCTATGATTGTTCTATCCGAGGGTCTAGGTACCAGGTGCCATACATTGTTTTTTTCGAACTGATGCAACTCATCTTGCATGGCAGTGATCCAATCTGCATCCTTTAAAGCTTCCTTGATGTTTTTGGGTTCTATTTGGGAAAGAAAGGCTGAGAAGGCAAATGAATTTCTGGCTTTTGATCCGGTTTGTACTCCTGAATCTAGAGGGGTAAGTATATTGTCAAGAGGATGGGAGCTTTTGCGTTTCCAATTGGGAACTTGAGCTTCATTTGTAGAGGAGTTGGGTAAGTCTGACTGGTTCCCTAGCATTCTTCTCTTAGCAGCTTGTGAAGTACATTGTACTGCATCAACCACTCTTTCTTCTACTTCAGTAGTTGTAACTGTAGTACTTGGTTCCTCTCCTGCTGATGAGGAAGGAACTGCATTGTCTTCACCTGACTCCTTCACTTGACTCATCATGTCTGCCTTTCAGTTTGCCATATCAATGACTTCACCTGGAACTAACAAGGCTCTCCATCTTGATCACCCTTGTTGCTCTTCTCACAAGAGACATAGGACTCGTCAAAGATTACGTGTACACTTTCTTCAACACACTGAGTCTGCTTGTTGTATATCTTGTAGGCTTTACTTTGAGAAGAGCACCCCAAAAAGATTCCTTCATCACTCTTGGCATCAAATTTTCCAAGTTGATCCTTTCCATTGTTGAGAACATAACATTTGCACCCAAATGTTCTTAAGTGAGTCAGCTTGGGCTTTCTTCCATTTAGTAACTCATAGGGAGTTTTGTTCAAGAGAGACCTGATCATGCACCTATTTTTCCTTTTCACAACTCCATTTTGTTGTTGAGTTTTGGGGGCTGAGAAGTTATGAGTAATCCCATTCTCGTTGCAAAATTCATCAAACTTGGCATTGTCAAATTCTGTCCCATGATCTGATCTTATGCAGGCTACTTTTGAGTTGATCTTCACTTGAATTTTCTTCATAAAGGCTACAAACACTTCAAAGGTCTCATCTTTTGATCTGAGAAAAAGGGTCCAAGTAAATCTGGAATAATCATCCACTATCACAAAAATGTATCTTTTTCCTCCTCTGCTTTGTACTCTCATATGGCCACAGAGATCCATATGAAGGAGATCAAGTGGTTTTGAGGTGCTGACATCCTTCTTTGGCTTAAATGAGGATTTCACATGCTTCCCTCTGGCGCAGGCATCACAAACTTTGTGCTCCGCAAACTTTGACTTGGGCAGACCACGCACTAGGTCCTTCTGAAGTAGTTTGTTCAGTAGAGAAAAACTTGCGTGTCCCAGTCTTCTGTACCACAGCTCAGCATCATCATCAACTGCTTTCAAGCAACACAGATCACCACTTTGTAGAGACTCAAAGTCAGCAAAGTAGATGTTCTTGTATCTTTTGGCCACCAGCACCACTTCGCATGTTACTAAATTAGTAACTGTGCATATCTTTGACAACAAGAACTCCACCTTGTTTCCTTTATCATATTTGAGAAACACTCAAGAGACTATACTTGAGCCCATTGACGTAGTACACATTCTCAATTGAGTGAGTGAGTGATTTCCCAATCTTTCCAACTCCAAGAATGTATCCCTTTTTCCCATTTCCAAAGGATACACTCCCTCCTTGCAGGGCTTTTAGTGAGAGGAAGTCCATGGTATTCCCAGCCATGTGCTTTGAGCATCCACTATCTATAAACAATCTTCTTTGAAATGCCCGTTGTTCCCACAGTTTGTACACAGCCAATTATCGAGTACAGTAATATACTTGCTATGAGGGTTGTAATGAGTTCTCTCCCTTTGAAACCCTATTCCCTGACTGTTTCCACCATTGTGAACATACATGGCAGTAATAGCATCCGAGGACCAGGTCCACTTAAGAGACTTTTCAAGATTATTTTTTACTCTATCCAATTCTGCTTGGAGTTGCTTAGTTTTTTCAAGTTCAGCATATAAACTGATTTTTACAGCATGTAGTTCATTTTCTAGCCTGATATGTGCTTCACTAGCAACTCCTTTTCCTTTATCAGTCCTGCCATACCCACACTCTGCTTTAGGTTCCTCTATTGTTTCCCTAAAATCTATGATCACAACTAGGAGGTCATTTCTTTCTTGCTCTAAGGTATCGATTTTTTCCACTAAGTCATTCTTTTCTTTACTTAGATTTTCAATGGTTTCTTTTAGGTAAACAACTACTACCATCAAGTCGTCTCTTTCATGTTATACACTAAAAAAAATTTCAGTCAAAATCACCTTTTCATTCTCCATATCACTTATTGTTTTCTTCAGATCAACCACACACAATACCAAGTCATCTCTAGTTTGTTCAACATCTCCTAACTCTATGGTCAAGGCATCCATATCATCTACAAGACTATGACAGGAATCAATTAATACATTTGCTAATGACATGAATTTTTTAGGAGAGTAGGATTTCAGATTTCTCTGAACGTCCCTGAAGTTTACCTCATCATCTTCATCATTGTCTGATTGAGCCATCAAAGCAAATATTGAATCATATTCATTTTCTTCACTTTCAACTGCCACCATAGAGCTATCACCTGTATCAGTTTCTTCTTCAGACTCACTGGAGGAATCTCCCCATGCTGCAAGAGCTTGCTTTACAACATTGTCAGTGGCGTTCTTTCTTTTGAAGCGTTTGTCAGGTACCGGGTTCCTCTTTGCCGCTTTTTAAGGGTTGTACTTGAAATGTTCTTGCTTCAGGAGAGGGAAATCCTTGATAAATGCCCTGGCTTTCCACATTTATGACAAAGGTCAATATTCTTTGGTCTGCTGGAACTGCCTCTTTTTGGTATCCCTCCATTTCTTCTGACCATCTTCTGAAACCTTTTGGTTAAGTAAGCCATGTCACTGTCCTCCTCACTTGAGTCATTGCTTTCAGCTTTGAGTATCAGGTTCTTTTCCTTCTTTGGTTCTCTTCTTTCACTGTCCTTTTTCTTCTTCTTCATTTCGTAGGTTTTCAGATTTCCGACTAGCTCATCTATGGTCAGCTCTTGCAAATCCTTTGCTTCAGTAATAGCATTCACCTTACTCTCCCATGAACTGGGCAGAACACTGAGAATTTTCCTCACGAGCTTGTTCCTAGGAATAATTTCACCAAGCGAGTGTAACTCATTTATGATGGAAGTGAATCTTATGTGCATGTCTTGAATAGATTCATCGTCCTTCATTTTGAAGAGTTCATACTCGGTGGTAAGCATGTCAATTTTAGATTTCTTTACTTGAGTGCTTCCCTCGTGAGCGATTTGCAAAGCTTCCCATATCTCATTGGCAGATTGACAGGCTAAGATCTTGTTGTATTCATCAGGTCCTATGCCACACACCAAAATTTTCTTAGCACGAAAATTTTTCTCAACAACTTTCCTATCTGCGTCATTGTATTCTTTCTTGGTTTTAGGCATCGTCACGGGGGGGTCTCCAACTTTCTTCGTTGGGACATAAGGGACATCACAAATAACATCCCACAACTCAGAATCTTCTACCATGATGAAGTCATGCATTCTTGTATTCCACAACCCATAGTATTGCCCATTGAATCTGGGTGGTCTATACGTAGACTGACCTTCTTCAAAATTTGGTGGAGCAGCCATGAGGATCCTTACTGGGTGTTAACCTAGTAGAAAGAACCCGCTCTAATACCAATTGATAGAATATATGAGTCCACCAAATTATATAGAGACCAGGTCCTATATGAGTTTCCACTGAGAAAGCTAATATAACAGTAAGTAAAAAGAACAGGGAGTTTTTATGTGGAAAATCCCTGCTCAAGGGGATAAAAAACCACGACCTACACTGGTAGGATTTCAACTTCACTATGAGCAACTTTAAATTACAACCTATGCAATCTAGGAATTAAATTCTTAATCCCTCACTAACTTGTAATACACCTATTACAAGCCACTTTGCAATACACCTATTACAAAGACTTCAACTCATGACTAACTCTAGTCACGACACAAACACTAAAGCTTTATGATTTACAAGGGGTTCCTAAATCACGCTTCTAGATAAGCAAAGTAGGAATTACAATGAAGAACAATTACAAAGTTACAACTCAACTAAGGACATACAAAATACTTGTTGTAGGAACTGGTCCGTAGTAGTGTTGTTCTTTGTTCTTGATGCACTTGAGAATTGAATGCTTGGCAGGAAAAACAGTTGGAGTGCTTGAATGAATTCTCAAGTGTTTCAAGTAATGTTTTGTTGTAATGTTTAATGTTAATACAACATGGATGACATCACTTGAATGATGTAATCACGTGGTAGGTCAAATGAGAAGTGACTGCAGAACTGTGCTGCACTGTTTCTGTGCACAGTGCAGGCAGTCACTTTCCAGCTGTAGACAGTTGACTTCGTATTGCTGTCAAGGAAACACAAAGGTATCAGGTCCCTATGTTGATTCTCTTATCTTCTGAAATCATAGCAACTCTCATAAGCTGAAGTCTGATTTGAGTTATGAACCAAGTGTGTCAGGTTCCTTATCTGGTTCTTTGACAGTAAGTTTGTTAGATTATCAAAACATAAAGCTAAGGTACTGTAGCCCCCTCATAATCTATTAGGGTAACGAAGTGAGAGTACTCCTAGTCAATATAGGTGTTTGCATCCGAAGTCATAGCTATTACTCTTTAATTATGACTTCCAAATTGGACAGCATAATTTAGTTGTGTTATTTCGTTAATTTCAAAAATATTGGTGTAATATTCAAGTGAATAAACTAAGTGAATAATCTAATGCCTGCTAATGTCAAATTAAATATATGGAACACTTGAGTGCAGACAGGATAAGGTCTCTATACGTTTTAGTAATCAAGTCGATCATGATGTTATACTGAAGGGCTGTTTCGTTACTGTGGACTTTCACCGGTTTAAGTTTCATCGAAGTAAAATCAGGTTCTTCCCACATACAGGCCTATGAAGCTGTCTTAAGAATTCACAAATAATTTACAAAACGTTTCAGAACTTTTTTTACTTTAGAATAGTTGACAGTAATCAACAATTTGAAGAACTGCATACTCTGCTTCATTTTCGGAAAGAGCCTCTCTACCCCTTCGGGTAGGGGTAAGGTCTGCGTACACACTCCCCTCCCAGACCCCACTTGTGAAATTTTCCAGGGTTGTTGTTGTTGTTTAGACTTTCGTCATACATAAATTTAAAGATGGTTCATCAAAGACAGCAACGGAGACGAAAATGTCAACATCTAGAATAACTATGGAATACCAAATATACAGACGCCTAGCACTCCCTCTTCGTCTCTTCTGCAGAGTTCGAAATAAATCCAGAAAGAGGGTGGGGAGGGACGACCAGATCTAAGGGAATGCCGTTAGAAGTGGCACAAATATTACTCCCTCCGTTTCATATTAAATGAGGTACTTTCCCTTTTAGTCTGTTCCAAAATAAATGACACATTTTTAAATTTGGAAATAATTGAACTTTAAACTCTTTCATTTTACCCATTTACCCTTAATGAGAAGCTTCTATAGCCACACAAATGTCATGACCCCACAAACTTTTTACCCCTTAAGCTTTTAAGACCATAAGTTTCAAAAGTCTTAAACTCCGTGCCGAGTCAAACACCCTCATTTAATATGAAACGGAGGGAGTAATAGATATCACCACTCACGAATTTACTGGCGCCTCGCTGGTCACTGACGAATGACTTGGGATGGAAATGCCTGTTTTCTAGCACAAAATTCAAATTTATAGAACAAAATGCATTGCTACTCCCTTTTAGAAAAGAATATACATGATAAACCTTCAGTGCCTCTTCACAACTCTCTGATGAACCTCTGGCACACGTTCAAAGCCAGCAGCAAAACGAACTACAACACAAAAGAATGATGTTGATAATAATCCTCAAATGACAGAACTCCTCTTTTTTAAGACACATCTACAGCAATACGACATTTGATGAACTACAAACAATTAGTGCAAGCATTGTGATCACAAAAAGTAATCAGGAGTCTTCCTTGTGGTGTCAGGCTCTATCTGCCGTGGAGCTGGGTCAAACTGAAGGAAATTCTGCTCCATGTTTTCGCCTATTTCTAGAATTGCAGCCATGTTGCCACACCGGTAACAATAGTTTGGAGCACTAAATACTGTCACAACATTCTTATCCTGTTGAAGTTATAACAAATAGCATGTCAAATACAAAGTAATAACTAAAAAGCAGCAGTTTCAACTTAAGTAGACACAAGCGGTACATAGGTGTTTCTTTTTAAATTTTTTAGTAGTTTGTTCAGTGGGGTTCACGAACCTGACACCAATTAAAACCCTCCATGACAAGCTGATGGGCTCTAGAAATCAGAGTAAGCCCATTGGTGTGGTTGAACTGAGATGCAATATCCTGTCCAAAGGTGTAACCAGCTCCTCGGGGTGATATTCCCCAACCACAACGATCATCTGGGTCAGACCACAGGAGATCGCACATTGGTCCTTCATGTGGAACCTGATAACCACAGTACGACTTAACTGATGAGGATCAGCAATGTTAATGTGCATAGAACAAAAATCAGCATTGTTGTAAGATATACGCTATAGGTCAATATCAGAAGAAGTAAATGGAATAAATTCCCATCTCTAGCTATGAGGGAATTGAAAAGCAGATTCCTTCCCATAAAAAATAAACAACTAGTGACCGAGCTGCATTAAGACCTCTATAATACACTTCACATTTGCAAAGTGCCAGGACAAATAAGAAAAAAGAAAGGAAAACAGTAAACACTCAGACAATCTTTCAATTCAATTCTTGGTCCTTAATTTGATTTTATATATCTATTGAACATTACTGTAAACTATGCGCATACCACTTCCTTTTGATTAATACAACTATACCCTAATAAGAAATTACTGTATCTATAAACTATATTGCAATGGGCTGAACCATCAATGGATATCAATTAAAAAATTAAAACTTTCGAGCGCAAATATAGAGTATACTTAGCTATGGTTGGCATGAGATGGAGCAAGCAGAAGAGCCAGTAGTATTACAAAAGAAAGCAGTGTATTATCGAAGCATAAAAACTTTAAGCACACATAATACAATACCTCTTGTATACGGTCCAACGATCGTATATTATCCAGCGTATCCAAAGAAGGCGAGAGTCCTCCATGTAAACAGAATATCTAAAACAAAAAGAAGAGTTAAGCTTGAAATTTATTCAGCACTTCTCTTGAAATGAAAAACCAGCAGAGTAACAGCTCAAACCTGACTCTCTATTAGTGCTGTCAGTGGGAGATAATCAAAAAGATCAGTGAAGTACTTCCAAACATTGGCATTTCCGTACTTCCTCAAGCATTCATCATAAAAACCATACCTGTCATGAAAAGAGGCAACTCAATAACACCATACATGACTGAGTTTAGTCATAGTCTTGGCGTCTTGCAGCCTTGGTAAACTGTAAATGGACAATGAATAGCAAAAGTAAATCCTCCTAGCGAACTGCCTATAGATATATCTCTTGATAACAACTGTCAAATGTCTGTTCTCTTTCTTCTTTCTTTGGGTCAGTCTGTCAAATGTTATACATCTATCTGGTGGTTCAAAATGAAGCTTCAGCCAGACAAATTTGGCAAGGCACAAACAGGAAGTGTTTAATCCTAGACCTTAAAACTAGCTCCTCATGACCTTTCGCCACTGTCTTTCTTAGAAGGCATGACGTCTTGCCTGGACAAACTTAGCAATAATATCCTAAGCAAGAAAATAATGAGTGGGAAGACAATATCACTTTAGAAGCTTGGATGTTGAGAAGGGCAAAATTGTATTTATTAAAAGGACAAAGTATCACATGCTACCTGCTCACTCCAAAACCACTACCCCAGAGAACAAAGAAAGGAGAAGGCAGAGAACTAGCAGTTAATACATCGTAATCATGTTATCAAACTGGAAGCACAAGAAAAGGATGAATGTGGATGGATATTTACCACAAAAGGAGAAGAATATTTTGGAGGATAAATGTTTCTTAATCTTATTAATAAGAGCAGCACTAAGATTGTCCTGTGATATGTACATCCAAAATGATCCTTCGAATTCTGTAGGAATTAATTAAGTCTAACACTGTTTCAGCCTCATACATATAGTCCATTTTACACCAGAATATAAGCAAAAGTATACAATGAAACCTGATCCTAAAATGGAGTCAGCTTTATATATGAAACCCCTCAGATTCTTTTCTTTATAATGGGTCCTGCACTGGGATGGAGACTGAATGCTTTTTGGAGAAAAATAGAATAAAAGAAATAACTTCTGTACAAGGTGGCGGTGGTTGCTTTCTGATCAGTTCATTAGATATTTTTGTTAAAAGTATCCTTGGTTTAGTTGATATCGTAGGTTTAATCCAGCTGATCAACTCAACCCATTCCAATTCCAAGAGGCAGATGAACCGGTATCTTTTTTAAGAGGATGGGAGAGCCATTATGTAATCCTCTATAAAAACTGCTACCTTGTCATTGACATGTTGCCTTTAAATAAGACTTTCAGAATACTAATAGATCACATCTCTTGTTTGCCTGCTCTCAAGTCAGACGCCATTCTTTCCAATTTACCTCTAGTTACAGCTCCTTTAATTGCTGATATATTGCTCATCTAGTCCAGATCTAAGACAACCATGGCGTAGTTATCCATTCATTCAAAGCAGAAAGGCGTTATACTTGTCACAGAATATGTATGTGGGAGAGAGTTTACACTGCCAGTAAATTCTAAGTAGAATGAACACTAAATAGATCTCCATCCCAACTCAGGTTCTCCTCTACATATTCTTTTTCTTTCTGGGAGGAGATGAGAAGTGGAAGAAGACCTACACTCAACACACACGCGCGCGACGTATCAGTAAGACCACACCCAGAATAAGGACATTTGACAAAACAGAAATCAATATTTGAAGTTCCAGATCTCATTTAAGGAGGGCACAAGCAAAAAGGAAAAATGAAGTCACTTCTAAAGACACGATAGTAAGATAGTTCCACCAACTGAACCATTTTGAAAATTACACTACCCTGATATCTTACACGATGGGTGAAACAGTAACAAACGGAAACACATGTATGATGTACCAACCTATCAGTCACCAAATGATGCAGAAAAGACTATTTCCCCCCAGTACATCAACTTATAGAGTTAATACTGTGAGCTATCAACTAAGTGCATAACACCCCTAAACTAAGATAAGTGCATCTGATATACATGTTTTCAACTTTCTAGGTACTGTGGCATCACTGCCTATAAATGTTCTACTTGTGTCCTCTTTGACGAGGTGGAGTGTAAAGCAGCTGAGCTTCAAAGTACAAAGAGATGAGGAAAGAAGATAAGGAGCCGCGCGTGTACCCAACCGCATCTTCATAACAAACCAGATCATATAGTGCAACAGAAAAGTTAATTTTTCAATATGCCATTTTATGCACCTAAAAAATGAATTATAATATTCAGGATCGAAAGAGTAAATGACTTACACTTGAGTGATTTGCCGGCTTTCATGGTTTCCCCTAAGAATCGTGATTCTATCTCTATACCGGACCTTCAGAGCAACCAAGAGTGTAACAGTCTCCACGGAGTAGTATCCACGGTCTGCATTTATTGAAATACCATTAATGATAGATGCAAATAAGCATCCATTGAAGAGCCTATTAATAATAGATGTTTATGGCAATATAATTTTCTCGCTGGAGTGTGCATGCTTATATACTTTTCCAACAGGGGAACCAATAATGCTAATATCAAGAAACGTGTGCATGCTTATATACTTTTCCAACAGGGGAACCAATAATGCTAATATCAAGAAACAAAGGTAAAGTATGGGAAGATGAAACACATAGCTGTAGAAAAAGTGAAAGAAGAAATTAAAAATAGCAGATGTTCTTGTGGCTAATGTAGTATGCAATCTTAACATGAAGGAACATATCTCAAATCCAAAAGTACTATAAATTGAAAAAGAAAAGAAAACCTTCAAAAGCCTTTATCCTACAATATGATAGTAGAAAGGAAAATGGGCCAATTATTTATGAAACTAATGCAACCCTACAGTTTATGGATCCATATAATTGACACATACTTTATCAAGACATATAAAGTTAAGAGTTCAGGGAACAAGCCACTTTGGCAGTATTGTGGAGAAAAATAAAGATAACTAGTAGGAAAAGACTGCAGAGTTCTGATACTACAACCTAAGTTGCTCGGACTCGGGTGCGGGTATCCGATACGGGGACGGATCCGAGTATCGGATTCGGCAAAATCTAAATGTTAAGATTCGGGGGTACGGATCCTGATATGGATACGGGTGCGGGGATTCGGCTAAGAAAATTCAAAATAATAAAAAATAGAGCTATAAAAATATTGTAAATTTTGACAGATATTCTGTGAAAAAGTTACATGAATATTGTAGAATTCAATCTTTCATTTTCAAAAAATATGAGACAAATATACTACAATATTAAAGGTATGCCATTTGCCATAACTTAAATCTGTTTTATTTTTTATTTTGAGAAATCAAAATCTTAATTTTTCTCCCAAATTTGTCGATGGACTCCGGTCAAAGTATCCCGCTCCCGCTCCCGCTCCCGTCCCCGTCTCGTATCGGGACGGCACCAAAATCGAAGAGTCCGCAACTTAGACTACAACAACAACAACAACCTAGTGAAATCCCACAAGTGGAGTCCGGAGAGGGTAGTGTTTACGCAGACCTTACCCCTTACCTATATATAAAGGTAGAGACGTTGTTTCCAATAGGCCCACGGCTCAGGAAAGATAAAAGGAAGAAACAACAACAAGCAAACCCATCAGAAAATCGAAGCAATAATACAAGACTACCACTCAGTGGTGCAATCAGAAACCGAAGTGAAAGAAACAACAAGTAATAACAGAAATCTAAAGAATAAGAAAACACAAGACTAACACTGAGCAATGCACTCAAGCTATTGGAACACGCAAGGACAATGCTCGGCTACCTAACCATCTACCTTGATTCTCGACCTCCACAACTAACTATCTAGGGTCATGTCCTCAGTAAGCTGGAGCATCGTCATGTCTTGCCTAATAACTTATTCCAATACTTCTTCGGCTACCTCTACCTCTCCTTGGGCCCTCCAAAACTAGCCTCTCACACCTTCTCACTGGGGAATCTGTGCCTCTCCTCTTCACATGCCCGAACCATCAAAGTCTCGCTTCTCGCATCTTCTCCTCCACCGAGACCACGGCCACCTTGTCCTCAATAGCCTAATTTCTAATATTATCTAACCTGGTATACTCGCACATCCATCTTAACATCCTCATTTCAGTCACCTTCATCTTCTGGACATGGGAGTTCTTGACTGGCCAACACTCAGCCCCATACAACATAGTCAGTCTGATCACTATTCTATAGAACTTACCTTTAAGTTCTGGTGGCACATTCTTATCACACAAAACACTGGAAGAGAGCTTCCATTTCATCCATCCCGCCGCAATACAATGTGTGACATCATCGTCAATCTCCCCATTCCTTGTATAATTGACCCAAGGTACTTGAAGCGCTCTCTCTACTAGGGATGACTTATAAATCAAGCATCACGTCTTCGTCCACTATCTGAGTTACACCACTGAACTTGCACTTCAAGTATTTTATTTTGGTCCTGCTCAACTTGAAACCTTTAGACTTCAGGGTCTGCCTCCAAACCTCTAACCTCTCGTTAACACTACCTCGCGTCTCGTCAATCAGTATAATGTCATCTGTAAATAACATGATCCACGACACCTCTCCTTGAATGTGGCACGTGAATGCATCGATCACCCGGGTAAATAAAAAAGGGCTGAGCGCTGACCCCTGGTGCAACCCCATCACAACTGCGAAATGCTCTGAGTCCCCTCCCACTGTCCTCACCTGAGTCTTAGCTTCATCATATATGTCCTTAATAGTCCTAATATAAGCAACAGGAACACCTCTAGCCTCCAAATATCTTCACAAAACCTCCCTCGGCACTTTATCGTAGGCTTTTTCTAAGTCGATGAACACCATATGTCATTCCCTCTTTCTCTCTATATATTGCTCCATTAATCTCCTAACAAGGTGAATAGCTTCCGTTGTTGATCGTCCCAGCATAAATCCGAACTAGTTCTCGGAAATAGACATAATCCTCCTCACCCTTAGCTTACCCTCTCCCATACTTTCATAGTATGGCTTAGTAGCTTAATACTCCGATAGTTATTGCAATTTTGGATATCACCCTTGTTCTTGTATAAAGGGATCATCGTACTCCATCTCCATTCTTCGGGCATCTTCATTGTCCTAAAAATGACATTAAATAACCCAGAGAGCACCCCAGGCCCGCCCTACCCGCGCTATTCAAAAATTCCACCGGGGATTTCGTCTGGCCCGATCGCTTTTCCCCTGCTCATATTGCACATAACCCCCTCTACCTCCTCCGGCATTATGCACCCACAGTACCCAAAGTCTCTACGACTCTCAAAATGATCCAAGTCACTCAATGTAATGCTCCTATCCCCCTCCTCGTTCAAGAGTTTATGAAAGTAAGTTTGCCATCTCCGTCGAATAAGTGCCTCATCCAACAAAACTCTACCTTCCTCGATTTGATGCACTTGACTTGGTCCAAGTGCCGGGATTTCCTCTCTCACATTGGCTAACCTGTACAACTTTTTATCCCCGTCTTTGCCTAATTCTGATGTACAATTGAAATTGGCATGTTAAATTTCTTACTGAAAGAGAACAAAGTCGAGGCTTTTAATGAGTACTTCAACTAACGGAAAAAATATGTGAAAAGGATGTCCGAAAAGACAAATCCTCACAGCTAATAGATTCTAGTGGCTTATTTCTCTAACTTTCGATTCTGAGAAAAGATTATCAAACAACCAATATGCTTACTTTCAGGAATAACCTGCACTCACACTTAAAAAAGATTCTGGAAAAGGACAATATCTACATAGGCGACAAGCTACTAAATTGTCAGGTAATGAAAGCATAACTCCTAACTCATTTCAGCCATCATCTTTTTGATGGGCCAAAATTTTCCCCACACCTAACGTACGACAAGTGCCAAGAGGATGTTATAAAACTTTGACCAATTCAAACATCTTAAGCTATTGAAATTCGCTTAATGGAGAGAAAAGTCTTCCATATTTACCTCCTATCAAGGCTGGTGTCTTACTTTGTCATGTTTCCAACCACCAGCTCATTAAAAACTTGCATCTTAATAATGATCCACTCACCACTGTGCCTTGAGCCGAGGGTCTATCGAAAACAGCCCCCCTATCTTTATAAGGTAGGGGTAAGGTACACACTACCCTCCCCAGACCCCATTTATGGGATTACACTAGGTTTGTTGTTGTTATTGTTATTGTTGTTGTTAGTAAAGTCTCACCATTTGTTATCAAACAACATGTGCTGATATATATTGTCAAAACAGGAACGGCACATGACAGTAACTCTGTCATCAATGAATGGCATCACAATCATTTATATCCTGAATGATTGAGCAATGAGATGCAGAATTTCTCTTAGGCAGAATCATTAGTGAGACTGTTCACACTTGAAACAAACTACAGATATTCAGTATAAAAGCTACACATCACTCTATACAATGTTGCACAACCTACACCATTCTTCAAGAGATACTAACACTAGCGCTGTTTGTATTTGCATTCATGTCAACAATCGCGATGCCAAATTTATTACATACATGAGAAAATCAAAAGGCAAGCCATGACGAAACTAGCAATTACCACTCGATCTGGGTGCTAAGCGAAGCATAGCCTGCCTCACAGATAAAAGAGAGGATTGTTGTAGACTGACACGACCAACGTAGATATAGTATAATTGTGTCTCAGATTCAAATCCTAGCGGCGGCAGAAAACACTAGGTGATTTCTTCCCACATAATCCTTGGTGGGCAGAGTTAACCTGCCCGATACTTGTGCTAGTTGGAAGTGGCAGGTACCCAATAGAATAGTCAAGGTGGCAAAATCTGCCCAGACACCACCATCATAACAAAACAAAAAAATAGTCTAAATGTAATGAATCCTCGAAATAAATGGGTACATAGAAGTCATATATAGCTGGGCCTAACTAGTTTAGGATCGATAGATAAACCAAAACTTAACTTTTACAATTCAACACAAAATTCACAGCCCCGCTAAATTCCAAAAACCATAAAATCTCCGAAAATCCAAAACCATTACCAAAATCTCAAAAAACTCACCAACATAATCGCCCATGAAGAGATAATTGGTATCGGGAGCATTTCCACCAATCCTAAAAAGCTCGATGAGATCGTAGAACTGTCCATGAATATCACCGCAAACAGTTACTGGACATTTCACGGGCTGCACATTCCATTCCTCCACAAGTATAGCCCTCGCTTGATCACACAGTATCTTCACCTCCGCTTCCGCCAGCGGCTTACACTCCATCAATTGCTCGATCTGCCGATCTACATCCGCGTTCGAAGGCATTTTCCTCGCCAATCTGCAAATTCCTAGCTTGATCAATTCAGCAATAATCAACCAAAGATCAAACGGGAAAATATTAATTAATTCGAATTTACGTACCGGAGATTAGATTTAAGCTGAAAACAATTCAAAAATTACAGCCGATTTAGCATCGGAATATGTAGGATTAGGGCTTCAATCACCCAATTATCTCCTATTTCTGATATTTGTCTCCATTCATATGAATTTCTTTTTTTTTCTTCCTAAATTCTCTTTAAAAATGTAACAAAAGGTTTCGTAATTAGAATTATTTTTTGTGTATAGGATCTATTTTTATGTTTGTCCCTATTATCAAAGTGTTGTGTGTCTCTATGTGTGAGGTGAAAATAGAGAAATGAAATTCAGAAATGGAATGTAAAATGAAATTCAAATGACGTGAAATGAAATGGAGATGCACGTCAATTTTGGGAAAACGACATTCCTCTCCGGTGGCTCCGCCAGGTCAAAATATAAGTTCTCTGGTGACACGCGTCAGCTAGTGAATCGCTTATACATTTTTTTTATTCACCTAGATATTTGAGAAAATAGTCAAAAAAAAAAATTGTGTATTCACAAGTTAGGGATAAGGCTGTGTACACTCCACTATCGAACACTCCGCCCTCTCCGGACCTCACTATTGAGATAAAATAAGTTTGTTGTTGTTATTGTAGTAAAAACAAATACCCTCTGTTCACCTATTTTGCAAAATTTGCCCCTTGACGTTAACTTTCTGGCTCGCTTGTGCCCTCAAAACTAACGGTCCTTTCTCAAATAAAAAAAAAAGATAATTATTTATTACGTGGCAATTTCTTATTGGCTCTTCTTAAAACCCAATCCAGATCCATTTAATAACCCACCCATGACCCAAAAAATTTGCCCCGACCCAAAAATATAACTTCTTTCTCGGTTCTCATTCACTACCAAAAACGATGAAAGCTTTAAGAGTTGGGGTAAAAATCTGGGTTTCTTCTTATTTTTTTAAGTTCTTCAGTATAAATCTCACTGTTATTATTGTTATCAGTTAAAAATTTTATTGCTGCCATTAGTGGATCTGAGGTTGCTAAGGTATTATTTCTGGCGGCTTGAGCTACCGAAAAATTTCGCACCATCGTATGACAGAATTCCATCACTGATACTCTAATTTATACACATTACACCCATAAAACCTCAGCGAAGAGGACCCAGATAAAATCATAGTAGCAAATTGCTCCAAAAGAAGTACACAAAAACAAGAATAAGCTCACTATCATTCTCGATTCTCATACACACTTGTACAATCTCCATCTCCAAATAATACCATCAAAAACCACCATTAAACATCTTATAGACCCCAAAACATACAAACTCAATTTTGCCAAAATTCACAAAAAAAAAAAGTCACCGGAGAATATCTGTTTTTCCAAACACGAGGGATTAATTTGTTATTTACTCTTTCATTAAAAAAAAAAAAACAATCTCTCATTAGAGTTCAAATTAACATATTATTTTGTGTCACACCTCCTTTTTTACCACCCCGCACAGAGGTATATGGGAGTTTTTCCAATTAAAGTGACATTATTCGAAATGGGATTATTTCAATTATCAGAGTCGCCACTTGGAATAGTTTAATTGGTGTCCCAAGTCACCGGTTTATTTTAAATCCCAAATCGAGGAAGTTTCGACTTTATTTTAAAAGTCTGCGAACCAGAAATTCTAGATAAGGAATTCTGTTAACCCGGGAGAAGGTGTTAGGCATTCCCGGGTTCCGTGGTTCTAGCAAGGTCGCTTAGTGATTTATACTTGGCTTAAATTGTTTAACTACTCATTTTTAGGACCTATGTGCATTTATCTATTAACCGCTTTTAATTGCTTAATTATTCGTAATTAAAGAATTCAGTTAAGCATACGTATACTCTTTTTCATTGGCGCGTCAAAAATCATGTCACGCGAACGTGTCCACAATTAATAACGCTTTGTTTATTATATTAAGAAATGTTTGGTTGAAGTTGCGCGAACGCATCCCTCGAGTTACTTTTAGAATTAAAATCACAATTATGTTACGCGAACGTATACATAATCACAATACTAGTCTAAATCGAGCCGAAAGCAAACTACGATTATTTAATATCTAAGTTGTGATACTAAGATGAGGGCCATATATGATTTAATTGTGAGGGCACACCTCAAACCTTTTCTATAAGTGTTAACTCTTGATCTAATCTTATGAGGGCCATTAATTATAGGTTTGCTTGGCATGGCACACCTCGCTTATTGCCCTTTTTTAGAGAAAAATTACACTTGATTAGAAGGGCTAAGTCTAAATTAATCTTTTTGGAAAAAAAGATTTGGGCTTGGGGCGTTCACTTTTGGGGTTAAAACTAAAAGATAGTTCAGTTTTGAAAAAAGGCTTGTGTTTGGGCTCAAAGTCCAGCCCAGCAGAGAAGGACACAAGGGGGCTCTTATCCCTGTTGGAATTTTGAAAAAAAATATCTGCCCACATTGGACTTCAGGCGGGCCCAGTTGTGAATATCCACCGACTGGGCCTATCTACCTCAATATTTCAACCCAACCTTACACCATGTTTTGCAAAGCTAAAATTCACATCAATTTAAAAAAAAAAACAGAATTCGGAAAAATACAAATTGAGTCTAAAATTAAATTATTAACATGATTTGTAAGGCATACATTTATGCTGGAATTTACAAGAGGAATTTTAGAATTAAGGATCAAATTACTGGGTTTCATGCCTAGGCCTACTCGCGTGGGCCCAGACTTGTTTAGGTGGTTCCCAGATTTGGGCCCTATTGCAAGTCTGGCCCAATTCGCATGCTGGGCTACAATTTAAAAAAAAACTCATATGCTATGTACCTGAACTGAGAATCAAAAATAGTCAAATCTTGAATTTAAAACACTCCCACAGTCCAATTACTTAACAACAGTCCATAAATTGACAAAGCATTTCTAAATACATCAAATGTGTCTAAGGGAAGGGGGGATAATTAAGGTAAGGGTGGAATTTTTCCTAACTCTAACTCTTCCAAAGTCCTTTGAATCAGCTTCAGTTTTGCAAGAAAAATCAGCTATGGAGCTGTTTCCTTACAGACCAAGACTTAGCTCCAACTCTGAGACTTCCTATTACCAAACCAGCCTTGGTTTCAGCTTAGACTTTCAAGAATCTAACCATGTTTAAAGGTTAGATTCACAGAAATGTCTTCAGATATATGACCTACTACATTATCAAACCAAACTCAAACAAATAATGCAAAGATAAATGAAGCAAAACAGGGTGATTCATGGGTTTGACCATATTAAGGATTAAACTCATGAACCAACAAAGGGCTTCAACCCTAAGACCTGATATGCTGCCAGAATGATCCAGGGGGAGGGGGATAGTTTAATCCATGGATCTGACCATGTAAGGGTTAGACTCAATGAATAAACCAAATTTCAAATATGGGGATCTAAACATGCTACATGACCAATGCAACAAAAGATAAGTATATATATCAACTGAAGTAAACAAACAATCAATGCTAAACTCATACAAGGAAACAAATACTCATGATATAAAAACAAAGAGACAAAGGATCACTCATTTAAGAAGGAAAATTTTTAATATGGTTGCAACTTCAGTGATAAATCCAGCAAGAAAACACAGATATATAACATTGGCATGAAAGAACAGCTTGTATTTCATTTTTAAACTCCATTTACAAGCATTTAAACATGGAAGAACATGTGTACCTTGAACAACAATAGAAAAATAGCAAGTAAGAGGAAAGAAAACTGCTGAAAACTTGAGAAGAAAGGAAACAGCCGCAGTAAACCAACACAGCTACAGCAAATCTAGGTCCTAGAACTTGAACCAAGTCCAATCAGCTTTCAAACCAGAATCCCAGCTAAAGAAACCCAGAAAATCCTCTATTTTAGACCATTTTTTAGCTTGTGAAAACCAAAAGGAAAAAGTTTTTGAAATTTTCTAAGATTTCTGAAATCTAGTCTCTTCAGAAAGAAGAGAGAGCTTTTTTGCAGTAAAATGATGCTGAAAAATCTTTTAGAACTTTTAGGCAGAGAATAACGCTGAATTGTGTTTGCGAATGAATGAGGGAGTGTTTCCTTTTATAGAATGCACAAAAAGGCATCCAAAAAAGGAATATTCTGACCTAATTTTGAAACTGCAGAATAGTACAGCATTTTTCATACAGCTGTCTGTCCTTTTTTCTTATCCATTACCAGCATTTTGCTAAAAGACAGCTGTCCAAAATACTAGAACCTTATTATTTTAGCCTACGGGAAAGTCTATTTTTACCCTTTAAATTACTGTCTATTTCAACTTTACCCTAGGTTCTGATTTTAAATCAATTACAACCCTTTTAGGCTTTCAGCCAAGTGATTAAGTTGCCTAAGGTTATTGCATTTCAATTTCTGAAATTAAACTAAGGTTTAAATGGCTATTCAGAGTTCAAACCTAAATTTAAACTCAGTTAATCAAAGCATGTAGGCAATTAACATATGTGAACTCAGATTCAAACGGCTAGTCAGAAACCAGAATTAAACTATTCTAACTAAGACTGGACTGAATCAGGCTAATAGCCCGTTTGGCCAAGCTGAAAAAATCAGCTTATTTTGAGAAGTGTTTTTTTTCAAAAATGCTTTTCTCAAAAGTACTTTTGGTGAGAAACAGTTTATGTTTGGCTAATTAGTTTGAAAAGCACTTCTGAGCAGCAATTAGTGTTTGGCCAAGCTTTAAAAAACTGCTTCTAAGTGTATTTTTCTCAAAAATGCTTCTCAGAAAAGTGCTTTTGGAGAGAAGCTACTTTTTTCTGCTTCTCCAAAACTGCTTCTGCTTCTCCTCAAAAGCACTTTTTTCCTTCCAAAAGCTTGGCCAAACACCTCAATTTTTCGCCAAAAGTGCTTTTGGCCAAAAAAAAGCACTTTTGGCCAAAAAGAAGCTTGGCCAAACAGGCTATAAGACTAAATCAATCCGGAGTTAGCTGAGATAGGTAATTAATTAACCATTAATCCTATCCTAATTAACTAATGGATACTGAGAGTAAACTTGCAAGGAAAATGATGAAAGAAAGAAAAGGAAACAACACAAAAAGGGTCATCATGAACTAAAAGAAATGCTAAAACTTGGCAAACTAAATTCGTAAGGATGAAATCTAATCATGCACCTAATGAAGCTAAATTGTTTCAAACATATAATCCGGCCTAAAAATGAAAAATAAAAATAAAAATGCTCAAATTAAACTTAAACAAAATAGCCAATACAAACTAATCTGACCAATCGCATACTCACAAGTCACAGCACATTCAATCAAGCAGATAATCCGAAATTGACTCAAACAATCTAAAAGAAAAAGTCAGAAACAGAGACAAAAAGCAAACAAGAACAAGAAAAGAAAGAGGAAAAGTATTGTGAACAAAGGAGGGTATGACCTAGCCATGCATCAGTGTAACTTCGACATAGGTCGAGACTGATGCAAAACGATTGCTCTTATCAAAAGCAATCAATTTACATGAGCCTCGACCCAAGACGAACATAATACTTGCAAAAATTGCACAAGGTCGAATCAAGGCCTTTTCTGGAATCTTGGATCTACAAATCAACGATTTTGGCGGGGTTTCTAGGGTAACTGGTGAGAGATACGAGGTGAGGGAGGTGTGGTGGTTGTCTGGTTGGAAGTTGGACAGGTTTGGGAAGGTTTGGGTGAACTAGGGTTTTGGTCTTAGATCTGAAATTTGGGCGATTTGAGCGAGATTCAAAGGATTGGTTTGGGGATTTGGAAAGAGGAGGGGGTGAGGAGTATCTGGTGTGAATTTGGAGTGGATTGGAGGTGGTCCGCCACCGTGAGGCAATTTCGGCCGACGGACCACGGCGGAGACGGTGAGGAGTTGATGGCGGCTAGGGTTTCGGTTGGGTTTGGGCGTTAGAGACGAGTGAAGGGGATTGGAATAGGGGGAGGAGGCTCATTCGGACAGTTAAATATTAATTGAGTGACCAGTTCCGGACCGTTGGATCATAATGATCCAACGGTCGTGATGAGATTAGGGCAAAACGGTATCGTTTTGGACTATAGGGAGACGGACCGGGTAATGCTTGTTTGGGCCTAGGTCTGGGTAAATTTGAGAACGAATTTGGCATTAAAAAGTGGCCCAATTTCAAAACAAATCCAATCTTTTCAATTAGCCCTTTATTTCCTTTTCTTTTGCTTTTTCTTCTTTTTTTTTTTAAATTAAAAATCCTAAATTAATCTAAATTACAACATTAAACTAACTACCTAATTACAATTATTATAAAAATTACTTAGCCCTAAATTAAAAGAGAAAAATCAATAATCTAAAAATAAAAAAGGAAAAAAAATGTAAAATGGGCCATTTTTGTGATTTTTATTTTTTATAAAACAAATAATTAACTAGTTAATCCTAAAAAATGTAAAAACAAACACAAATGCAATGCATGGTATTTTTGGTATTTTTCATGATTTAATAAAAATTAAACGTGCACAAAAATGCAAACAATTAATAAAATTCTTCAAAAATTCCCAAAAAAATGGCAAATAATTAAGAAAAAGTCTATTTTCTTGGATTTTATAGGTGTAGTTCATATAGGGCAAAAATTACATGCTCACAGCTGCCCCTCTTGGCTAGGAAACACAAAGGGTTTTCGGGCAAAGATAAAATGAGCAATTACGAGGGATTATTTTCCATTTGAAACTCCATGAGAAGCATCTTTTGGAAAAGTCTGACCGAACCTTGCTTTAGAGGTTGCCTACATATCCTTGGCTATAAAGGAATCAGGTGAGTGTAGTTATGGAAGTTTTGGTATATGGGACTACTGGAAAACTGTGATTTCACTACTGTTACTGTTGTTTCTGCTTGCTGAGCTCCTTATTACACCGAAATAAAAGATGAAAAGCTAAACTAGCTAAGCCTATCAACTACGAGTTACAAGATTCCTATCTATAAACCTTCTAAAGCTTGATCTTGAGTCTTGGATGATTCTTCCTGCAGATTCTGATCTAAATCTCAATGCTCGTTAGTTGCAATCGCTAGTTCATTCTTCTTCAACTTTCGGATCAAGGCGGGACATGCGAAAGCTTGTGACTTCCATCACGTCTTGAGCAGTCCACATCTTTTCTCCGCTACTGCACTTTGAGTTCAAATTCTTTTCTTGTTCTTCCTTTCTTTTATTTGGGTTGAGACTTCTTCTTTTGGTCATCTCAAACCTTGTGCCTCACGGTAAAAACCTGTTCAGGCACCAAAGCAAACAAATGAACGAAATTTTTCTGCCCCAGTTTTCACTAGGAAAATTTCGTGAGTTATTGTAACAAAAATCTAAACTATTTTTTATTGAAAGCAATAAAATCGGGATTGTGTATCCCTGGAAAAAGAGATTAGGGAGTGGGCCCTATATCTATAATGAGATCAACCAGGGAGTGGAGACCCTATGTTGGAAAAGAGACTAGGGAGTGGAGACCCTTTATCTAAAAATAAAATCAACTAGGCATTGGAGACCCTATGTTGGAAAAGTGACTAGGGAGTGGAGACCCTATGTCTAAAATAAATTCAACTAGGGAGTGGAGACCCTATGTTGGAAAAGTGACTAGGGAGTGGAGACCCTATGTCTAAAATAAATTCAACTAGGGAGTGGAGACCCTATGTTGGAAAAGTGAATAGGGAGTGGAGACCCTATGTCTAAATTAAATTCAACTAGGGAGTGGAGACCCTATGTTGGAAAAGCAAACTAGGGAGTGGAGACCCTATGTCTAAAACAAAATCAACTAGGGAGTGGAGACCCTGTGTTGGCAAAACGACTAGGGAGTGGAGACCTTATGTCTAAACTAAAATCAACTAGGGAGTGGAGACCCTATGTTGGAAAAACGACTAAAAAAAGGAGACCCTATGTCTAAAGTAAAATCAATTAGGGAGTAGAGACCCTATATCTAAAGTAAAATCAACTAAGGAATGGAGACCCTATGTTGGCAAAACGACTAGGGAGTGGAGTCCTATGTCTAAACTAAAGTCAACTAGGGAGTGGAGACCCTATGTTGGCAAAGCGACTAGGGAGTGGAGACCCTATGTCTAAAATAACTTCAAGTAGGGAGTGCAGACCCTATGTTGGCAAAACGACCAGGGAGCGGAGATCCTATGTCTAAACTAAGATCAACTAGGGAGTAGAGACCCTATGTTGGCAAAGCGACTAGGGAGTGGAGACCCTATGTCTAAAATAACTTCAACTAGGGAGTGGAGACCCTATGTTGGCAAAACGATTAGGGAGTGGAGACCCTATGTCTAAAATAAAAATGCAGCTAGAGATTGGGGACCCTAGGCTACCATGATTTTGAATTTTTCTTCTTTTTTTTTTATTTATCTATTTCATGGAATGCGGGAAAATTTTTTGTAAGGGACTTCCCTTTTTTGGATTGTTGCTGCAAAGCTCTTTTTAGCCCTTGCGCAGTTTCTTTTTGGTTGCACCTGCTTCTTGAAAGGTTGCTTTGAATTACACCTGTTTCTTGTGTGGGGCTTTGGCCTTTTCATCTTATTTTGCCTTATGGGCATTTGACTTTGGATTTCTTTCCTTTTCAATAATTTTAACTCTGAAGCATCTGCCATCATGGCCAGTCGAGATCGACTTGATGCACCTGCTGAGGCTGGGTGCTTTTCCTTGAATTTGGCTTTTGTTAAGCAGAACCCTATAAAACCAATCTTGCCATCTTTTCTTTGTATTAGTTTCGGAGAAGGATTAAACCAAAAGGGATTCAAAGAAAAGTAAACAAACGATAGGATGATGAATTTAACAAGAAGTGTCCCTTTCGGGGGAAGAAAGAAGGACTTATCTGGAGTGCATGCAGACTTCAATAGACATGACATGCTTCTTGGACTGGACACCCGATCTGCAAACATCCAATCTCTCATAAACCCATCATAACTCGTGTCTTCAAATCGAGAAAATCTTGCCAGGACTCTTTTAGTGCCAATGGTTGTAAGGAATCCCTTCTTTTCGATCAATGGCGCCCTTTGCGGGTTTTCGCCAATTGACCTCTCTTATTTCTCTTCTTACCGTTGCCTTATAGTGCTCTTTGCGAGTTTTCACTAACAAGACTCTCTTATTTTCAGTTTCTCTGCTCACCATCGCCTTACGGTGCCCGTGTGGGTTTTTACCAATAAGACTCTCTCATTTTATTTCTCTTATTTTGTTGCATCAGATCCAAGTAACCACATTCTCCGATACTTGAACATTATCAGCAATTGATCGGAAGGACTTGAACAGGATTTGGGGTAAAAGAATTTGGATTGAATTACAACTTTGGAACCATTCAGGCGGGATCATCGCCGAACCATTATAACATCTGCTCCAGTTTCATTTTTTTGGGGGGACTTTGGATTTTTGTTTTGGTGTGACTGAACCCAGAGAGAGGCTGCCTACGTATCCTTTCAGAATCAAGTCGAACGTAGTTCAGGGAAACTTTGTTTTTGATTTTGATGATTTTTTTACAAACATTTTTGGGTTCCAAAGAGGGTAATCAAAGAAAGGTAACCGGCTCAAAGGGTTAGCAAAGGGTTGAAGTGTTTGGGGGTAGCGAGAACGAAAGCCTTCGTCATCCCAATCGGATAATATCGGTGCCGCAGAAGGGTTAAACGTAATACCTTTTGACCGCGTCTGCATTTACAGCTGTTTCAGGATCATTTCCTTCAATGTCTCCTAAGTACAATGCCCTTTTCGGCAACAATTTTCTTATAATGTATGGACCTTTCCAGTTTGGAGCGAACTTTCCCTTTGCTTCCTTGTTATGAGGGAGAATACGTCTCAAAACGAGTTGCCCCACTTCAAAATTCCTAGGCCTCACTTTCTTGTTATAGGCACGGGCCATTCTTTGTTGATACAACTGCCCGTGGCAAACTGCGGCCATCCGTTTTTCATCAATCAGGGTTAACTGTTCTAGACGGGTCTTGACCCACTCACTATCCTCAATCTCAGCTTCAACGATGATTCGGAGAGAAGGGATTTAAACTTCTATGGGTATTACGGCTTCAGTGCCATAAACCAATAGATAGGGTGTTGCTCCAACTGATGTGCACACAGTTGTGCGATATCCCAACAATGCAAATGGCAACTTCTCATGCCATTGTCTAGAACTATGGATCATCTTTCTAAGAATCTTCTTGATGTTCTTGTTTGCTGCTTCAACAACACCATTAGCTTTGGGCCGATAAGGGGTAGAATTGCGATGCGTGATTTTAAATTGTTCACATATCTCGCTCATCAAGTGACTATTCAAGTTTGCAGCATTGCCCGTAATTATAGTTGTAGGAATACCAAAACGGCAGATGATGTTGGAGTGCACGAAGTCTACCACTGCTTTCTTGGTTACGCCTTTGAGAGTGACTGCTTCAACCCATTTTGTGAAGTAGTCGATGGAAACCAATATGAATCTATGCCCATTTGAAGCTTTTGGCTCGATTGACCCAATGACATCCATACCCCAAGCAACGAACGGCCATGGTGCCGACATAGGATGCAGTTCTGAGGGTGGTGCATGAATCAGGTTGCCGTGCACCTGACACCGATGACACTTTCGGACGAAGCTGAAGCAATCATTTTCCATGGTGATCCAGTAATAACCTGCTCGAAGGATTTTCTTTGCAAGGACGTATCCATTCATATGAGCTCCACACTAGGGCTGTGCACGGATCAGATTGGATCGGATTTAGCATATTTCAGATTCGGATTTCGAATTTCGGATTCTGAAAAGGGCAATCCGAATCCGATCCAAATTAACATTGGATCGGATTGGATTTTAAACTTTGGATCGGATAATTTTTCGGATTGTTGGATCGGATTGTCACAAAATTGCTGGTTAGGACTTAGGACCATTCATCTCCTAAAACACCATTCAATCAGAAAAAACCATTCATCTCCTAAAGCACCATTCAATCATAATCAAAAAAATTGAGTGAATAAACACCATTCATCTCCTAAAACACCATTCAATCATATTGAGATTCACTGTTTTGAATCAGTTGAAGCATCTCTTTCACCAAAATTTTCAACAATTTGAAGTTTATTCGGTGTCTCTATCTCATCTTCCATTTACCAAAACAAAAAAAAATCAAAGTAAAATCAAAAGTTGAAAAATAGAACATGAAAGAGACATAAAAGACATAAGAGAAGGGAAGAGAGGCGGAAGAAAGAGACATAAAAATTAAAGTAAAATCAGAAGTTTGAGACTTTGAGTCTTTGAGACTCTTCGGTCTTCACTGAAGAGAAGAGAGGCGGAAAAATCTAAGTGAGTGAGGGGGTGTGTAAAAAATGAATAAGCCTAACCCTAAAATTTTAGTGTAGTATTTATATAGGTACATATAGTTTCGGATTTCGGATCGGATCGGATTTAGATCATACCAATCCGAATCCAATCCGAAAATTCGAAATTTTATAAAACACAATCCGTATCCAATCCGAAAATCTGGAATCGGAAATCCAAAAATCCGAAATAGAGTGGATCGGATTGGATTTCGGATATCCGATCCAAATGCACAGCCCTACTCCACACACCCCTGCGTGTACTTCATTCATGATTCTTCCGGCCTCTTGGGCATCCACACATCTCAAAAGGTTCAGATCTGGAGTCCTTTTGTACAAGACTTCTCCGCTCAAGAAGAAACCACTAGCAAGCCTTCTAATGGTTCTCTTTTGGTCTCCACTGGCTTGCTCGTGATATTCCTTTGTTTACAATAATCTCTTGATATCGTGTTACCATAGCTGAATATTTGGTTCCACCTCAACCGTATTGCAATAACCATTCCTTTCCCGGATTTGGATTTCCAACGGGTCAATGTGGACATTGCCTGGATACGACAACATCGAGGCCAGAGTAGCGAGTGCAGCGGCTAGGTCATTGTGAAACCGGGGAACGTACCTTAACTCGACGGATTTGAACCGCTTGCTAAGATCTTCCACATGTTGCCTATATGGAATAATCTTGACGTACCGAGTTTCCCATTCTCCCTGAGCTTGTTGGATAATTAGATCCGAATCTCCCATGATTAACAATTCTTCCACATCTTAGTCGATTGCCATATTCATACCCAGGATGCAGGATTTATGCACGGCAGTGTTGTTCGTGCAGAAAAACCGAAGCCGGGTTGTGGAAGAATAATGCTGACCAGTAGGTGAAATAAAAATTGCCCCAATCCCGACACCTTTTGCGTTCACCGCTCCATCGAAGAACATTTTCTAAGCATTGGCGCCTTCTGAAATTACCTCGACTGAATTCACTTCCTCGTCCGAAAGTAAGTACTCAAAGGTTGATATTCATCATCAACAGGGTTTTCAGCTAGGTGATCCGCTAGAGCTTGAGCTTTCATTGTCGTGCGGGTGACATAGACTATGTCGAACTCGATGAGCAGGATTTGCCATTTTGCCAACCTCCCTGTGAGCATCGGCTTCTGGAATATGTACTTTAAAGGATCCAATCTAGTGATGAGATAGGTGGTGTAGGCCAATAGGTAATGCCTAAGCTTCTGAGCGACCCAAGTTAGGGCGCAGCAAGTCTTTTCCAACAGGGTATATTTGGCTTCATAACTAGTGAACTTTTTGCTCAAATACTATATTGCCTGCTCTTTCTTCCCGGTCACATCATGTTGCCTGAGGACACATCCGAAGGAATTCTCCAAGATTGTCAAATACAAAAACAAAGGCCTCCCAGGTTCGGGTGGGACCAAGACTGGCGGATTCGACAGATATTCTTTGATTTTGTCGAAGGCTTCTTGACACTCCTCTGTCCATTTATTCGCTGCATCTTTCTTCAACAGCTTGAATATAGGCTCACATGTGGAAGTCAACTGGGCGAAGAACCTGCTGATGTAATTTAACCTTCCCAACAGACTCATAACCTCTTTCTTGGTTCTCGGAGGAGGCAGATCCCGAATAGACTTTATCTTTGTTGGGTCTAGCTCGATGCCCCTCCGACTGACTATAAATCCCAAAATTTTCCCAGACGGAACTCCAAATGCACATTTAGCTGGATTTAGCTTCAAGTCATACTTACGCAGACGCTCAAAGAACTTTCTCAGATCCCGAACATGGTCATCCTGCGTTCTGGACTTAATGATCACATCGTCCTCATACACCTCGATTTCTTGGTGCATCATGTCATGAAAGATGGCAGTCATAACTCTTATGTACGTTGCCCCGACCTTCTTCAAACCAAAAGGCATGACCCTGTAACAATAGGTGCCCCAGGGTGTGGTCAAGGCTGTCTTTTCCGCATCTTCTTCATCCATCAAGACCTGATGATATCCCGCATAACAATCCACGAAAGACTGTATCTCATGTTTGGCACAGTTGTCAACAAGGATGTGGATGTTTGGCAAGGAAGTTGTCCTTGGGACTTGCTTTCTTCAGATCTCGATAATCGACACACACTCGGGTTTTCTCGTCTTTCTTTGGCACTGGGACCACATTAGCCAACCATGTAGTGTATCGGACCACTCGGATCACACCCGTTTTTAACTGTTTGGTGACATCTTCTTTGATCTTGTAACTGATGTCAGTTTTGAACTTTCTCTGTTTTTGCTGGACAGGGGGACAATCGGGGTAAGTTGGCAATTTGTGCACCACTAGATCAACACTTAGTCCTGGCATATCATCGTAGGACCAAGCAAACACATCTTTGCATTCAAACAAAAGTTGGATTAGTGCATCCCTAGTTCTTTCATCTATGTGAATGCTTATCATGGTTTCTTGGACCTCTTCTGAACTACCCAAATTAACTGGCTCGGTTTCATTTAGATTTCGCTTAGGATTATTCTCAAATTGTTCCAATTCTCGGTTTATTTCCCTTAAAGCATCATCTTCATCGTATTCGGGTTCTTGATTTATTATTTCACAATTAGACAGCATGTTAGGATCTGGGCATGAATTCCGCAAGCATGTTTTGCAGCCTTCCAGTTTTGCAGCTTGGCATTCGGCCCCATATATTGCACCTCAGTGGTGCTTGAGCCTTCTCCCGGCTGGACCATGTGGGTTTCATACAACATCTGCCTCATGGCTCCACATATGTCTTCAATTTCCTCGGTCGTGAAGGCCTCATCTTCCTCTTTTATGTATTTGGGTTTGACGAATGTTTTGAAAAGATGTGGGATTGGCTGAGGCAAGACTAAACCATTGCTCTTTCGCTCATTTGCCCATGTCATATCAGCTGGTGTGGCATGAAAACCCCCCACCGAAGAACTTCTTGCTAGCAGCCAGAGTGATAGGTTCTGTGATACCTTGCAATGATGTCCTGAGCCCCTTCCCGGGCTTATAACCATGCCTGATCATTTCATTAGTGACCATGATTTACGCATTTGAGAGAAAGGGTTGAGGACACAGGTTTCCTTCTTCACATTGATCTGCGACCACAACCTCAAAAGCCTGATAGACTATGTGCTCGCTACCATCCCTAGCTTCGAGACATGGGACTGACAGGACCCTATAAATTGATTGCTCGTCCTCTCAATGGACCACGATCTCCTGATCTTCGTGTTCAAATTTCACCATTTGGTGGAGAGTAGAAGGTAAGGCCCCTGCCGCATGAATCCAAGGCCTTCCTAAGAGAAAATTATAAGAAGTGTCCATGTCTAGGACCTGAAATGCTACCTCAAAACCCACAGGACCAATAGTCAAAATCAAATCGATCTCCCCTATTGTGTCCCTCATGATGCCATCAAAGGCACGCACACAAACAATGTTAGGCCTGATTCTCTCAGTCCCATTCTCCATTCTTTGCAAAGTTGAGAGAGGGAAGATGTCAACTCCAGATCCGCCATCCAGCATGACTCTTTTCACATAGTACCCCTCATACTTGACTGTCAAATGAAGGGCTTTGTTGTGGGCAGCCCCTTCCGGGGGCAAATCATTCTTACTAAATGAAATTTGGTTGACTTCGAAGAATCTTTCCGCCATCCTTTCCAGTTGTTCAACAGCGGTTTCAATCGGAACATAAGCTTCATTGAGGGTCTTTATCAACACTTTCTGATGCTCAGTCGAGCTTACCAGTAGAGACAAAAGCGAGACCTGAGAAGGGGACTTCCAGAGTTGGTCAATTACCTCGTAGTCCGCAGTTTTCATTTTCCGGAAGAATTCCTCGGCCTATTCAGCACTGACGGGCTTCTTGAGCGGGAAACGTTTCTTTTTGGCTTTGTTCAAATCCTCCAAGTTGAGGTATTTCTCGGCTGGGTTAGTTTCATTTGCTTCCCTATGACCTTTTTTCCCTTGTACGTCACTACCGCTTTGTTGTAATTCCATGGGAAGGCAGTGGGGTCTGTCATGGGCTTCTGTGGTGCACGACTGATAACCACGGGCTCATTCAGCCTTGACGAAATTACCGGCCCACGTGCCACATAAGTCAATTTGGGTACATACATCTTAGGTCCCCTGTTCAGCTCGAACCTTTTTGGAAGACTCAATGTCAATTGTTCTTTCCTGTGAGCCCGGGGAACGTAAAGAATGGCATCTTTAGGGGGTACTGCCCCTGATTTGGTTTCCATTGTCTTTTCTGCACTTTGAGGGGTGGATTTACTCTTCTTCTCCCCCTTGTCTTGCTTTGCAACCGCCCTTGGCTTCTTTTCAACATCAGCGATGGCAATGATGGCTTTCAGGGCGGGGTCAAACTCCTTATCTTCGCAAATCATCCCAATAACTGGCCCATTATTATGGGCCGGCAATGGATTATTGGTCACATTAGGGATCTCTTCATCTTTCAGCACTATCTGTTTTTGCTTTATTAGATTTTCAACCGCCCTTTTGAGAGTCCAACAGTCTTCAGTGTCATGCCCTTCTGCTCCTGAGTGGTAAGCACATCGAGAACCGTGTCGGTAGGAGGACGACTTTGGGTTCTGCCTAGTTTGGGGTACGGGTTGCAACAAACCCATTTGGACCAGTTTAGGGAAAAGGCTAGAGTATGACTCACCAATAGGCGTCAAGTTGTTTCTTCTGGGTGGCTCCCAAGCACGGGCATTTTATGGGAAATTATTTTGTGAGGGTCGGGGATTATATGGAGCTTGGTGAGGAGGGTTATTTCTAGGAGGTGGAGCTCGGTTTTAGTTAAATTGTTGTTTTGGACGAGCATAGGGCTTGGCATTCATCACCGCATAAGGTTGAGGAGCCATAGCATAAGCCTCATCCGGATGAGGATAATAATGTTGCGGGGTGTTTGGAGGGAAGTAACCTCTAGGTTGACGGGGGTTTCTCAGACTTGAAGCCGCCAACGCCACCTCTTCTTTCTTCTTTTTGTTTGCTACACCTCCTGACCCGCTTTGGATTGCTAAGGACGTAGCTCTTATAGCAGACTGGCTCAATATGCGACCTGTTTTCAGACCATTCTCGACCATCTCACCAATCTTGATAGCCTCAGCAAACGGCTTTCCCATTGCAGACATCATATTCTGAAAGTAGTCAGCCTCTTGAGCCTGTAGAAAAACACTGACAATCTCGGTCTCATCCATTGGGGGCTTGACCCTGGCCGCTTGTTCGCGCCATTTAATAGCATATTCTCGGAAACATCCCGATGACTTTTTTTTGAGATTTGACAGGGAATTTCTGTCTGGAGTTATGTCTATGTTGTACTGAAACTGCCTGACAAAATCTCGAGCCAAATCATCCCATATGTGCCAGCGAGATATGTCTTGATCCATGTACCACTCGGATGCAATGCCAACTAGACTCTCTCCGAAATAAGCCATTAGAAGCTCTTCATTTCCGCCTGCCCCTCTCAGTTGATTGCATTACCTCTTGAGGTGGCTATGGGGTCTCCATGCCCGTCATACTTTTTGAACTTGGGAGTCTTAAACCCAAGGGGCAGGTGAACATGTGGGAACATACACAAATCAGCGTAAGATACACTCTTCTGGCCACTTAAGCCTTGTATATTCTTGAGGCTCTGCTCCATGCTCCTCATTTTTCGAGTGATTTCCTCTTTCTCGGGGTTCATTGTAGTTTTCTCTTGCCCCGCGGTAAACTCATACCGGGGTTGTTGAGGGTCAGAATTAGTGGTGAGATGGGCCGTGTCTGGTGGAAAGGATGGTACTTAGAAGGTAGAAGACGATGGATCAAAGCTTGTCCTGGGCAAATTAGGTTGTGCCGTGGCCGAGGATGGTGGTGTGGTGAATATGTTGGAGGCCACACCCGAAATCAAGGCCTGGGGGCGAACCTCAGAAGGCGTTCTGGTAAAGTGGGCGGAGATGGTAGGATATCCGAGTGGAGTGTTTGGGTAATTTATTGGGACGTTAGAAGTTCCACTTGCTCTGGGAAGTAGCTCGGGTAGCCAGGTATAGCACTCGGCGGCTCTCGACCGTTGGACCAGGCGTCCCACATTTCCTACATGCGGAGACACAGTACCATATTTTCCTCAGCAGCCGCTGACTCTGATAGTGGGATGGCCGATATCGGGCTATCTTCTGGGATAGGAATTGTTGGTAGATGACTCTCTGACGACATTTCGACACTTCCCTTGGATCTTGCAAAGTAAGGCTGCGAAGCCAGGTTACCACAAAACCAACCACCTTAATAAAAAACCTACTCAATAACAAACATAACAAACCGGTTAGTTTAAGACAATTAACACACAGGGAATTGCATATTGGGGTGTGATGCACCTATTCAGTTAAATGTGTTTCTACATGTTTTGCAACTGTTGCGTGTTTCATCCCGGCTTTTGTTTATCTCCACAATCTTTCTTTCTTTCGGCGCTTTTCAGCTTTTGCTCTCTTTTATCACTGTTTTCTCTCTTATTCTTGTTTTTCTATTTTTCTTGTTTTCTCCCCTTTTCTTGTTTTCTCTCTTTTTCTTGTTTTTCTCTCTTTTTATTTGATTTATTTAAAAACCATGACCGGATCAGATTGGGATTGCCTACGTATCACGACGCCGCGTGAATCAGATCATCACGTAGTTTAAGGAATAAATACGGAAAATAAAATAAAGAAACAATAATTTTTTTTTGTTTTTGGGTTTTCGTTAAAACTTCTAATTTTCTCTGTTACAAAGACTCCATCATACCTTTCTAGGAATTGAAAAACAGACTCAAAACAGACTCTAGAACTAGAAACTGAAATACAGACTCGAAGTAAAAATCAAGAGTACATAAGTGCTTCCAAAACTGATCCAGGGGCCCGCGGGGCATCAGTCGGTCTCGCCACGGGCCTATGTGCAAGATCTCCTTGGAGACGATCCAGGTCATTCATTATTTGGGGAAAAAAGGTCATCACTGCGGAGAAAAAGGTGGTTTGGGTCATGTCTTCACATTCATGGCATTTTGTGACGATGTAGTTAGCAATTGCTCTATCCCTTTCCCTGATGATACCTTTCGCTTGGAGCAAACGTCCGATTTGTTGAGACCTAGCTTCTAGCACTTGGGTGTCCTGATGGTTTTGACCCTGCAGCTGCTGCATATCTTCCTCTAGCTGAGACATTAATGTATAACAATGTTCCCTCTCTTCCTTAAAGCTCTTCGCTTGTTTGGCCATCTCATTCTCGAGGGTAGTTAGCTTTTTCTTCAAGTTTGTGACTACTCCCTCATATTTCTTTTTCAATTGCCGTACAAACTCTGCCCGTCCCTCTGCGTTTTTTGCCAACTGTGCTCGGGCTCTTGCCAGATTACCCTCGGATTTTTCCAAATCATCCTTGTACTCAGATATTTTCCTCTTAAGACCATTTATGAGTCTTTCATCCGTTCGGCTCCTTTTCTGATTCTCAGCAGCTATCTTCATTTTTTGGATCTACGCTCGAAGGGCTTTGCTTTCTTGAGCCAACTTCTTCTTTTCCCCTTCATCAGCAGCAGCCTGTACACTATTGTCAAATTTAAGATATCGGATCTGCCCCTCCAATTTGCTTATTGTGGCTCTGTAGCTTGTCTCTTTTGCCAACCAATCTCATTGCTCCTGTGCCCCATTAGTAAATTGTTGGACATGGGGCCTTTTGGCAGGCCGCTCGGGCTCTCGATGGACTTGAGACCTTTTACCATACCTGGTCGGGTAATTAGGCTCTAACTCGCCTTTGGACAGATCCCGTACTCGAGTCTTTGGCTCCAGGAACCTACACTGATGCCAAATTTGGCGCACCTTTTCTTCCGGGAATACAGCTTTTGGTCCTAGTTCGATGACCTGTCGACTCAGATATTCATCATGTTGGATAGTTTGGTACCTGCCTAGCTGGCGCAGAACCCTTTGTAGAGCATATGGCTGAATGCTCCGGAGACCCATTAATAGAAGAAAACACACCTCGGCCGACATGTAAATGACTTCAGTGACCGGAAGCCAACTGAATGTCCACTCAATTTTGCTTGAAGTTAAGGAACTCAAATGTGCGAACCATGCCTCCGTACCTTCCGGAAACTCATGACCCATCACCTGGTTTTCATGTTCTTCAATCCAGTTAAGACCTGTCATACCATAGTTCATGTACCCCGGACGATGGCAAAGATGTTCTTTCATTCAAAGTTGTAGAAGCATGTTGCAACCCTCAAAAAAATTTCCCCCTTCTCGGCACACAGTTAGAGCTCGATAAATCTCTGCTAGGATCATTGGTACAGTGGTGCCATTAGCCTTTTTAGTCATGAANCTTTTCTTTTGGCGCCTTTCACCTTTTGCTCTCTTTTGCAGTTTATCACTGTTTTTCTCTCTTATTCTTGTTTTTCTCTCTTTTTTTTCTTGTTTTTCTCAGCTTTTCTTGTCTTTCTCTCTTTTTCCTTTTTTCTCTCTTTCTTTTATTCGAATTATTTAAAACCATGACCGGATCCGATTGGGATTGCCTACGTATCACGACGCCGCGTGAATCAGATCATCACGTAGTTCAAGGAATAAATGGGAAAAATAAAATTAAGAAACAATTTTTTTTTTCAAATTTTCATTAATAAAAACTTCTAATTTTCTCTGTTACAATGACTCCATCATACTTTTCTAGGAATTAAAAAACTAAAAACAGACTCTAGAACTAGAAACTGAAATACAGACTCAAAATGAAAATCAAGAGTACATAAGTGCTTCCGGAATTGATCCAGGGGCCCGCGGGACATCAGTCGGTCTCGCCACAGGCCTATGTGCAAGATCTCCTTGGAGACGATCCATGTCATTCATTATTTGGCGAACAAATGTCATCACTGCGGAGAAAAAGGTGGTTTGAGTCATGTCTTCACATTCATGGCATTTGATGACGATGTAGTCAGCAATTGCTCTAACCCTTTCCCTGATGATACCTTTCTCTTGGAGCAAACGTCCGATCTATTAAGCTAGCTTCTAGCAGTTGGGAGTCATGATGGCTTTGATCCTGCAGCTGTTGCATATCTTCCTCTAGCTGAGACATTAATGCATAACGATGCTCCCTCTCTGCGTTAAAGCTCTTTGCTTGTTTGGCTATCTCATTCTCGAGGGGAGTTAGCTTTTTCTTCAAGTTTGTGACTGTTCCCACATATTTCCTTTTCAACTGCGAGATAAACTCTGCCCGTCTCTCTGCGTTCTTTGCCAACTGTGCCCGGGCTCTTGCTAGAATACCCTCGGATTTTTCCAAATCATCCTTGTACTCAGATATTTTCCTCCTAAGACCATTTATGAGTCTTTCATCTGTTCGGCTCCTTTCCTGATTCTCAGCAGCTACCTTCATTTTTTTGGATCTGGGCTCGAAGGGCCTTGTTTTCTTGAGTCAACTTCTTCTTTTCCCCTTCATCAGCAGCAGCCTGTACACTATTGTCAAATTTAAGATCTCGGATCTGCCCCTCCAATTTGTCTTATTNTATTGTCAAATTTAAGATCTCGGATCTGCCCCTCCAATTTGCTTATTGTGGCTCTGTAGCTTGTCTCTTTTGCCAATCAATCCCATTGCTCATGTGCCCCATCAGTGAATTGTTGGAAATGGGGTCTTTTAGCAGGCCACTCGGGCTCTTGATAGACTTGAAACCTTTTACCATACCAGGTCGTGTAACTAGGCTCTAACCCACCTTTGGACAGATCCCGTACCCGAGTCTTTGGCTCGAGGAACCTACACTGATTCCAAATTTGGCAAACCTTTCCTTCCGGAAACACAGCTTTTGGACCTAGTTCGATGACCTGTCGACTCAGATCTTCATCATGTGGGATAGTTTGGTACCTGCCTAGCTGGCGCAGAACCCTGTGTGGAGCATATGGCTGAAAGCTTCGGAGACCCATTAATAGAAGAAAACACACATCGACCGATATGTAAATGACTTCGGTGACCGGAAGCCAATCGAATGTCAACGCAATTTTGCTTGAAGTTAAGGAACTCAAATGTGCGAACCATGCCTCCGTACCTTCCGAAAACTCATGACCCATCACCAATTTTCATGTTCTTCAATGCAGTTAAGACCGGTCATACAATAGTTCATGTACCCCGGACAATGGCAAAGGTGTTCTTCCATCCAAATTTGTAGAAGCATGTTGCAACCCTCAAAAAATTTCCCCCCCCCCTTCTCGGCACACAGTTAGAGCTCGATAAATCTCTGCTAGGATGATTGGTACAATGGTGCCATTAGCCTTTTTAGTCATGAAGTCGGCCATTCCCACGAGCCCTAACACTATATTTCCATCCTTTCTTGGAAAAATTAAGTTTCCCAGGAATGCCACTATAAAAGCCAGTCCCCAATGTGCTTCCCATTTATCTTTGTTCCCTGAATGAGTTAGACCAGTATCTGGAGCCTCGAAACAGTGGGGATCCCCATAACGTCGGTACAAGAAATAGAATGTGCAAAATCCCTTGGCTAGATTTCCATCTTTTACTTCCCGACTGATACTCAGAAGGTCCAGAAACTTATGAGGAGTCACCGCTCTTAGTGCCACTGGGTACCGACATCTGAGATTCCCACTAAGACCGGCATAGCCCGCTATTTCGTCAAGCGTAGGGTTAGCTCAAAATTAGAAAAATGGAACACATTATGTGCTGGGTCCCAAAAAGGTATTAAAGCCTCAATTATATCCAACCTCGGTTTAATTTTCAAAAGACCAACTAGACCGCCCAAAGCTTTTATCACAGTATCTCTGCTGACTTTTCCTAAGTCATTCCACCACATATGGAGTTCAAACGGGATTTCCTCGAGGACTGTGAAGGGTTCATTTTCGATAGTGCTCATCCTGCACATTTATTTAGAGTGATCAGTTAAAAGACCATGATTTATTTTGACTCAAGAGAAAATTATCAGTTTTTTCAAAATTGTATTTCAATACAAAAACGCCTTTGCAAATACGGCCCTTCAGCACCTCAGGAAAGAAGATTTTAGGGTTGTGTTTGCTAATAGGCCAAAATTTGAAAAAGGACCATAGGTGGCTATTCTTGCAAAAGCAGCCTTCTGGCGCCCTTTTGGGGATATTTTGGCTATTTAGACAAGAACGGCACTACCTAATTTTATTTATGACAAAACAACAACATTTCATATTTGCAAGGTTATTTTTGCAAAAATAGAGTTGGACCCGGTAAGGGTTGCCTACGTATCCCATATCCGGTGAGAATCAAACTTGCGTAGTTCGGGCAGTTTTGACGCAATACAAAACAACACCAAATTTTTTTTTTGAAACAAATTTCTTTTTCTTTTTTTTTTTTCAAAATTTCAGCAGAGTTTTGGTACAAGATTTTCCGAGGACGGGTAATTACCTCTCTCACACCTCAATTTGATTTTTTCCAATTTTTATATCTTATTCTAGAAGCCGGTCAACATGCAATCCGAAGCAAATTGTAACGACCCAACCGGTCGTTTTGAGTTCTAGCGCTCCGTTCAGCAGTCGAAGGCCTTGAACAGCTCCATTTCAGGTATTACGACTTGTACGCGTGGTCGGAATTTAGTTTCGGGAAGTTCGGAGTTGATTTGGGAAGAGAATTCTCATTTCGGAAGCTTAAAGATGAAAGAATGATCTAGGATTGGAATTTTGAGTAAACGACCTCGGAATCGGGATCTGAAGGTTCCAGCAGGTTCGTATGATGATTTCGGACTTGGGCGTATGCCCGTTGCGGGTTTTGGATAACCCGGGAGCGTATTGGCGTCTATGATGGAAGCTAGCATTTTGGAAGAAATTTCTTAAGTTTGGCTTGGAGTGCATTTCGGCGTTATCAATGTCCGTTTGGAATTTCGAGACTGGGAGTAGCTCCGTATGGTGATCCTGGAGTTGGGAGCGCGATCGGAAGTGAATTCGGAGGTCCGTGGACCATTTTGGAGCCATTTGGCTAAAGATCGAAATTTGGAGGTTTTTGAAGAGTTTGACCGGGGGGTTGACTTTTTGATATCGGGGTCGGAATCAAATTCCGGAAGTTGGAGTAGGTCCGTAATGTCAAATATGATTTGCGTGCAAAATTTGAGGTCAATCGGGCGTGATTTGATAGGTTTAAACATCGGAAATAGAAGTTGGAAAGTTCAAAGTTCATAAAGCTTGGATCGGGGTGTAATTCATGGTTTTAGCGTTGTTTGATGTGGTTTGAGGCCTCGAGCAAGTCCGTATTGTGTTTTGGGATTGGTCGGCATGTTTGGTTGGGGTCCCGGGGGCCTCGGGTGAATTCCGGGTGGTTAACGGATCAAAAACTGATTTTGAAGAAGTGCTGAAGCACCTGGTATCTAGTATTTCCGCTTCTGCGGAAATGGGACCGCAGAAGCGGCCCCGCAGAAACGGAGAAGAGGACGCAGAAGAGAAAAGGTGGGCATGAGGAGGAGCCGCATAAGCGGCGTATATTCCGCATAAGCGGAAAGGGGGTCAGGCCCAGGTGGGCGCAGAAGCGGCTATTGGACAGCTTAAGCAGAACCGCTGATGCGGTTTTGTGTCCGCTGAAGCGAAGATGGGCTGGAGCCCAGGGACCGCAAAAGCGGGTTGTTTTTCGCAGAAGCGAAAATGGCGGTAGGCAGAAGGGTTATTTTAAATGTCGGATTTTGCTCATTTCACCCATTTCCTTCACTTCATTTGGCGAGTTTTGGAGGGTTCAAAGGTGGATCTTCATCAACCATGTTGAGGTAAGTTATTCCCACCTATTATGAGCTAAATACATTGATTATGTATGGATTAGGCATGAAAATTAGTGTAAATATTGGGGTTTTGGTTGGAAACCTAGAAAATTATAAACCCTGGATTTTAGCCACGATTTTGAGTATGGAATTAGGAGAAAACTATATATTTGAGTTCCTGAGGTTATGGGTAACCTTTATCTTCGAAAAATTTCGGATTCCGGGCGCGTGGGCCCGAGGGCATTTTGGTCAACTTTTCTTTCGGGGTTAGGAATTGTTATAAATTGAGTTGTAAAGTATAGTTGAGCATATATTAATGGATTTGTATGATCATTGGCTAGTTTTGGTGCATTGTGCGTTGGTTCAAGCCTTCGGAAGGATGTAGAATGCCGGTTATGAGTCTTCGGAGCGAGGTGAGTCTCCTTTCTAATCTTGTGCGGGGGAAACTACCCCATAGGTGAGTTAAATTGATTATGTGCTCCTATTTGTGGGGGCTACGTACGCACGAGGTGACAAGAGTCCGTGCGTAGCTACTATTATGCTATTGTCCGGGTAGTCTAGAACCCAAAAAGCATGTTATACTTGGATTACTGTGAACCCATTCATAGTGGAATTATTTAAATCACCTTGAATTGGTAAAGGAATTTAAAAAGACATTTAATATTAATTTTCCCTGAAATGTTAAGAAAAGAGAAACTTGTCTATTTGGATGATTATCCTCGATAAACTCTTAATTTCCTACTTGAGCATGTATTTTATGTGTGCCTGCGTCGCATGGAAGATTCGCGAGCAGGATATGTGTTTATTTATGGAACGGGCCGAACGCCTCGGTGAGAATAGATGCATCTATGGTTCGTGCCGCTCGACCCTCGGCAGTGCACAGTTTACATTCCTGTTGGAGCGGGCCGTCGCCTCGGTGTGATTTGCGCATGTGTATCTGTTACTCTAAACTTGTAAATGTGGAATTGGCCCTACGCGGCTAGATATAAACTGATAAGATAATAAAGAATAGACTTTGGAAGCCCTTGATTTTATTGTTGAAGGTGTTTACCTGTTTTCTGGCTTCACAATTAGAACTTCTATATAAATCCATGATTATTCTCACATTTACAGAATATTGTTTATTGACCTCTAGCGAGTGTCGAAGTTGGCCATCTCGTCTCTACCCCTTCGGGATTAGGCGGGATACTTACTGAGTACATGTTGATTACATACTCATACTACACTTCTGTGCATTTTTGTTGCACAGGTACATGATACTTTAGCGGCCTACTGGGCGCAGCAGCACGGACGATTGGGGGACTAGGTGAGTTGCAGTATGCGAGGCGACCCGTAGCTCTTTAAAGTCCCTTTCTAGTAACTATATTTCATTTCTGTCCATTGTATTCCGGACGGATGTATTGTTGTATTCTATGTCTTTATCAGTAGTTGCTCATGCACTTGTGACACCGGGTTTCTGGGATGGTTTCAGTAAATCTTTGTACTAATTACTATTATTTAAATTTGAATTCAAGCAACGATCTTATTTTATGTAAAACGGAAAGAAAGACCTTAGATTTTCAAAAGTGTTAAAAAATGAAGTAAGTGGTAATTTAGTTGGCTAGCCTGACAGCGGTGTCCGACCCCATCACGACCCGTAGTGGATTTGGGTCATGACAACATGGTATCAGAGCACTAGGTTCCCGTCGGTCTCAAGAGTCATGAGCAAGTCTAGTAGAGTCTTGCGGATCGGTACGGAGACGTCTGTACTTATCCTCGGGAGGCTGCAGGACTGTTAGGAGTACTTCCCTTTTTGATTTCCTTACCGTGCGGTTTGATTCCTTTGAGGCTTATGCCTTCGATTCCTTTCCACTCAATCTTACACGCGCATGTTATAAATCGAAAATTGAAGGATCGTAATGGCACTACAAATGTGGTGCAGGATGATTCTCCCGGTATAGTTGATTGGACTATTATAGTCGCCTTATGGAAGGATATTCTAGTGTTCAGCTCAGTAACAGAACTTCTAAGAGCCTTGAGGCTAGGCACAGGTTGCCATAATGCTTATGAGCGATTATTCCGCAGTGTTGTTGTGATGGTAGGGTGTTTGCCCGCATGTCGGGGCAGTGAATGAATTGAAGGGAGGTTTACTCAGTGTGTAATCAAAGGGGTTCAGTATTTTATTCCCGGCAGGTGAAAGTCAATCGAACTAAGAATGGTCAGATGTAGACTAGTGGAAGTAATGAAACGTGGTAATTGCTAGTGTGGCGGAGTTCTCCTCTATATGGGGGCGCTGTTGTCCTAATTGGACGTATTGAGCTTATCGGTGTTATGATCTTCTATGATTTGCCCTTGGGGCAAGATATTGTGAAATAGTATCGGAGATGCAACTATCAGATGTCGCAGGGTGCGGTGGTTTTGGATTGAATCAGTATTTCAAATGCGGCGGCTCAAGGAAGATGACCTTCGAAAAAGTTTGGGGTTAGTAGCAAATTGTGGATTTAAGTTCTATGAAGATAAATTTTATCAAGGCAACAATTGAGCAGCAAAAGATGAGGAGGACACGTGGGAAGTGTCAGGAGGAGTTTTAAAATTCTAAAAGGCTAGGCTTAGGGAGCGCAGGTCGAATAGTTGATTAAAGGAATGAGTTTGCCCAAAGTGGGAGAGTGGCTGGGCTGTATAGGGCCTAGTAGTAGGATGACTACGCGCCTAAGGATAATTTGGAAGAATCCGGGAGTTTAACGACGGGCAATAGAAGTCGGTAGACTAATTCGAAGCATGGTGTTGTTATGCGGCAGGAGATTGGATATGACAGAAAGGAGCGGTTGAAATGAAGGAAGAGGTAGCATGATTTTGAAGTGAAAGGACGTTGCCGCACATTTGGTTGATGTCCACGAGGGGGTGAATGGACTCGTGCAGCTGGAGAGTGAGCACGGACTCAGGATGGGTTATTGAAGTCGTAGTGATGGTCCCCCATGCAGCAGCATTGGAAGATGTCGGGGAGTGATTTCAACAGGTGGGGTCTTCCGTTGAGCAGGTTAGCAGTCGCGGGGTTGGTGAGGCTTCTGCGAAGAGTTCTACTTGATATGCAGCAAAGGGAATTGTTGTGTGAATAGTGTTAAGTTGGGTTCCTACGACAAGATATCGAGAGGGCTGGCGGTTGATTGCACAAGGTTATGTCAACAAGAGATTAAGAATGATGGTGAACTCCAGAGTTGTGTAATGATGGCTTCAAGCTAAGTGCGAGAGTCCCACCGCTTATGAATTGGGTTGCGTGATTAGCTACTTGCGAGGTTTCCAGTTATTAATATCTCGATGGGTTATCTCAGCTACGAAAAAAGACCATAAGTGGTAATTCGAGCAAATGAAATGTGGGAGGCATGCTATGGTTGGCCTTATTGGCTCATGTTCGGACTTGGAGGAAGGTTCAGGATTTATGCCTCGTATAGATACAGGTTCCGGAGGAAGTGATTTCGCCGGGTGCCTCGTTGAGAGGGTATTCGTGTGCTATGAGATTTATGGAGCTGAGTATGTTCGAGACCGAGTCAGAGCGGGTGGCTCTCAGTAACGGTCCTAATGGATTCAAAAGAGGTAAAGTAGGGTGCTTAATGATTTCGAGCCTATAAGTAAAATTAAGAATCAAGCTTGGAAAGCGGCTTATGAGAAGTCGCACAGAATGTTCCATGATGGTTGGCTTGTGATGTAGCAATTGGGAAGTACGAAGTGGTTCGTAGGAGTTGAGACGGCATGGTCTCGTGATTCAAGGTCACTCGGGATGAGTGTAGACGAAGCATGTTATGTGTTGAAGAGAGTCAGTATTATTTCCAAAGCACTCAAGGATAAATTGGAAGGAAAGGGGTTGATTAGCCACAGTTGAATTTGGGCATGTTGGGAATTGTGATCAGTTCATTCAGCGTGATCAAGTTGTGTGTATGATTTATAGCGGTACGTGTGAGGCTTGTCGACCTTCGCAATTGATGTTATTCAGAAGCCTTCATTGTTATGGCTTGTTGTGTGGAAGAAGATTCCGGAAAGGGGTATGGTGGCTTGGGCCACTACCTGCAGAGTTGCACATTCTACGGTTATGGGAATTTACCTGTGTGTTGTTATGATTCTCCTGAAGTGAGTTGGGTGAAAAGTTCTATGTGATGAAGTGTAAAAATATTAATGATTTCGGAGTTATGATGAACATCGTGTTCAATCGTATATTAGCACATTGGGTGCAGTGAGTAGCATGGAAATACGAAGTGAGGATCAAGGTTGCAGTTCAGTGTTGGCAAGGATGTCACGGGCTCGGATGAGCAAGGAAAAGGTTGAATGATTAAGTAAATTGGTATTATTTGCAGCGTCACTTGAAATCGATGTGTTGTGAAAGGGCTTTGCATCCTGGTTAGGGATTCTTGATCGCCTTTTAGCGTTAGTGCGACTGATGGGTTAGAGGTGCGGAACCGATATTTATTTTGGAAGATTGTGGGAGCGTGTCCCACAGGAAGATTGCATGAGTGTGACATGTAGTCACTTGATGGGCTAAAGATTTAGACCAAGTATGGGGACTGTGGTAATGGCATTAAATTGAGAATTTAGGCCTGGAGGGCACTTTGTTTATTGGGTCATGAACTGAGGAGGTTACTCCGGTTAAAATGGTTGATCCTATGTGTTATGAGGAAAAAAAAAGGGAGTCACTATGAACCTTTGAAGGGTTATTCACCAAGTTGGTGCAATCAGAAATCGGCTTAAGATCAATGGATTGATTTATATATGTGAACAGGGCTTCATATCAGGCCAGTTGTGTATGTTTCAGCGAGCGTTCCTTATGAAGGAACAGTCAGGGTGTTGTTTTTGTCATCAGTGATTCCAGGTAATGACGTATCGCGCCGTATGAGTTGTGAGACGGCTTGGTAATTCTTACGTGTTAAGGTTCCGCGTGGCGATGATGTTATGTGAGCGGAATGGCTCTTGAGATCCAGATCTTGTACCGCACCTTAGTTGTGCTTGAGTTTTGTAGCCTATAGCGCTATGTGTTTTCTCAGGGATAGTATTATGCACTTAGCGTGCTTACGATCGAAATTCGATAATTTATTGTAATGAGCAGATTTAGCTCGAAGTGCAATCTCCTTATGTGAGATCTATGTGTGGATCGGGTGGCACGCCGCCATGGGTATGTTATTTGGATCGGGTTGCGCGCCGCAACAGTGTGACGTCGAGTCTAGTTTTCTATATGCTAATTCTTTGTGTGTTTCATTTCCTATCTTCTGAGGAAAGTCCGTATTAGTTCGGGGGATTGGTAATTCCTTCCAGAGTTCGATTTCCTGTCTATGTTGTGTTCGGATTGGTGGCCTATTGGCCCGTTGTGGCGTCATATGAGACTTTTGGATCGCTTTTCGGAGAGGCTTATTTCCTGAGCAGTTGTATCGGATGGGACAAGATCCCTTGATCTAGGATTCTGTGCCATCCAGCTATATGAGGTATGTTATGGAGATAAGACCATTATTGGGTTCAGAATGAGGTGAAGGCCTTGTCAGAAGTATAGACCTAATGTTTTGTTGACTCGGCAATTGATTATGAATGTTGGTACATCTCTTCTGTCATGGCGGTATGGTAAAGGTTAGAGTAAGACATGTATATGTCATGGGATGCAATGGGAGCATCAGATTAGTAGGATTTTGACTAAGTTGATCCAAAAAAAAAGGGTTATTGTGGCCCTACGAGTGGGTAATGCAAAGTGTGAATTCAACAAAGTTATGCAATCGTGTTTGAGTACAGCGTGTAGTGATTGATATGGTGATCGTATGTTGGAGACAGGCCTGGCATAGGATTCCGGATGTTGGAATCAGGCTCTAAGGCTTATTTGCTTGAATAAAAGGGAATATCTTCAGAATTTATCGAGCTTATGTGCTCAGCTAAGTTGTGATAGCACGGAAAGCTGCATGAGGTGCTAAACAGTGATTTCAGGCCACTCCAGTTCTCAGCACGTTCGAGGACAAACGTATGTTTAAGTGGGAGAGAATGTAATGACCCGGCCAGTCGTTTTGAGTTCTAGAACTCCATTCAGCAGTCGGAGGCCTTGAACAACTCCATTTCAGGTATTACGACTTGTACGCGTGGTCGGAATTTAGTTTCGGGAAGTTCGGAGTTGATTTGGGAAGAGAATTCTCATTTCGGAAGCTTAAAGTTGAAAGAATGATCTAGGATTGGAATTTTGAGTAAACGACCTCGGAATTGGGATCTAAAGGTTCCAGCAGGTTCGTATGATGATTTCGGACTTGGGCGTATGCCCGGTGCGGGTTTTGGATAACCCGGGAGCGTTTTGGCGTCTATTGTAGAAGTTAGCATTTTGGAAGAAATTTCTTAAGTTTGGCTTGAAGTGCATTTCGGTGTTATCAATGTCCGTTTGGAATTCCGAGATTGGGGGTAGCTCCGTATGGTGATTCTGGAGTTGGGAGCGCGATCAGAGGTGAATTCGGAGGTCCGTGGACCATTTTGGAGCCATTTGGCTAAAGATAAAAATTTGGAGGTTTTTGAGGAGTTTGACCGGGGGGTTGACTTTTTGATATCGGGGTCGGAATCAAATTCCGGAAGTTGGAGTAGGTCCATAATGTCAAATATGATTTGCGTGCAAAATTTGAGGTCAATCGGGCGTGATTTGATAGGTTTAAACATCGGAAATAGAAGTTGGAAAGTTCAAAGTTCAAAAAGCTTGGATCGGGGTGTAATTCATGGTTTTAGCGTTGTTTGATGTGGTTTGAGGCCCCGAGGAAGTCCGTATTGTGTTTTGAGATTGGTCGGCATGTTTGTTTGGGGTCCCGGGGGCCTCGGGTGAATTCCGGGTGGTTAACGGATCAAAAACTGATTTTGAAGAAGTGTTGAAGCACCTGGTATCTGGTATTTCCGCTTCTGTGGAAATGGGACCGCAGAAGCGGCCCCGCAGAAGCGGAGAAGAGGACGCAGAAGCGAAAAGGTGGGCATGAGGAGGAGCCGCATAAGCAGCGTATATTCCGCATAAGCGGAAAGGGGGTCAGGCCCAGGTGGGCGCAGAAGCGGCTATTGGACCGCTTAAGCGGAACCGCTGATGCGGTTTTGTGTCCGCTAAAGCGAAGATGGGCTGGAGCCCAGGGACCGCAAAAGCGGGTCGTTTTTCGCTGAAGCGGTTTTCGCAGAAGCGAAAATGGCCCGCAGAAGTGAAAATGGCTGTAGGCAGAAGGGTTATTTTAAATGTCGGATTTTGCTCATTTCACCCATTTCCTTCACTTCATTTGGGGATTTTTGGAGGGTTCAAAGGAGGATCTTCATCAACCATGTTGAGGTAAGTTATTCCCACCTATTATGAGCTAAATACATTGATTATGTATGGATTAGGCATGAAAATTAGTGTAAATATTGGGGTTTTGGTTGGAAACCTAGAAAATTATAAACCTTGGATTTTAGCCACGATTTTGAGTATGGAATTAGGAGAAAATTATATATTTGAGTTCCTGAGGTTATGGGTAACCTTTATCTTCGAAAAATTTCGGATTCCGGGCGTGTGGGCCCGAGGGCATTTTGGTCAACTTTTCGTTCGGGGTTAGGAATTGTTATAAATTGAGTTGTAAAGTATGGTTGAGCATATATTAATGGATTTGTATGATCATTGGCAAGTTTCGGTGCATTGTGCGTTGGTTCAAGCCTTCGGAAGGATGTAGAATGCCGGTTATGAGTCTTCGGAGCGAGGTGAGTCTCCTTTCTAATCTTGTGAGGGGGAAACTACCCCATAGGTGAGTTAAATTGATTATGTGCTCCTATTTGTGGGGACTACGTACGCACGAGGTGACGAGAGTCCGTGCGTAGCTACTATTATGCTATTGTCTGGGTAGTCTAGAACCCAAAAAGCATGTTATACCTGGATTACTGTGAACCCATTCATAGTGGAATTGTTTAAATCACCTTGAATTGGTAAAGGAATTTAAAAAGAGATTTAATATTAATTTTCCCTGAAATGTTAAGAAAAGAGAAACTTGTCTATTTGGATGATTATTGTAACGACCCGGCCGGTCATTTTTGGAATTTACGCCCCGATCCCCCATTAACTGCTTTCCCTAAGTTCATTTCTGCTATTTTGGTTTATCGGGACGTTCGGTATTAGGATACGGAGCGTTCTGGGACACTTAGTCCCTAAATGAGAGTTTAAGAGTTGAAAAATGGTCCGTATTCGGAACAGTGTGAAGACGACCTCGGAATGGAAATCCGATGGTTCCGTTAGCTCCGTTAGGTGATTTCGGGGTTGGGAGCGTGTTCGAAATGCTATTTGGAGGTCCGTAGCTCATTTAGGCTTGAAATGCCGAAGTTTGGATTTTTGAAGTTTCTGGTCCGATAGTGAGTTTTTGATCCGAGGGTTGGATTTGAATTCCGGAAGTTGCAGTAGTTCCGTCATGTCATTTGGGATGTGTGTGCAAAATTTCAGGTCATTCGGACGAGGTTTGGTTAGGTTTTTGATCGAAAGCGTATTTGGTTAGAATTTGAAGTTCTTAGGCTTGGATCCTTGATTTAATCGGGTTTCCGGTGTTGTTTGAGGTGTTTTGAGGATTGGTGCAAGTTCGAATAAGGTATTAGGTGGTATTGGTGCTTTTGGTTGAGGCCCCGGGGGCCTCGGGATGATTTCGGGTGGTTAACGGGGAAATTTTCTAAGTTGTTGCAGCTGGTATGTTTTCCCTTCTGGTATTTTCGCTTGTGCGGTTTGGGAACCATAGAAGCGGAGCCGCAGAAGCGGCTTCCTCATCGCAGAAGCAATTTTTGGCTTCCCCTCAGAGACCGCAGAAGCGGAACTGCTGGAGCGGTCATATGTCTGCAAAAGCGGAATTTCCCCCTATAATGAGAAACCGCAGAAGCGGTGCGGGACCGCAAAAGCGGTCCCTTGTCCGCAGAAGCGGAAATGTCTGGGCAGAAATAGGAAATTTCGAGGGTTTAATCTCATAAGTTTGAAAATCAATTTTGAGCTCGGGCAAGGGCGATTCTGAGAGGATTTTGGAGAGTAGATTATTGGGTAACATTTCTATGATCCTTTCTAATTATATTCTATCATTTAGTAGTTAAATCCACCTTTTAAATTAGAAATAAGGATCAAAAATGGAAGAATTTGGGTGAAAGTTCATTGACTAAACTATTGGGTTTTGAGGGGGCATTCGACCTCCGATTTCTGAGATTTTTATATGGTTAGATTCGTGAGAGTACGAGGTTTCTGAAAATATGAAAATTATTCGGTTCCGAGACGTTGGCCTGAGGGGCGTTTTGGTCATTTCACCTATTTTCGCGCCTTAGCTTTAATTTCAATAGTGGAATCAGTTGTTTGCAATATTATTTACGATTTGTAATTGAATTGAATAGATTTGGGCCATTTGGAGTCGGATACTCGTGGCAAGGGCATCGTTCCCTAGTTGATTTCGCACCGGTTCGAGGTAAGTGGCTTGCCTAACCTTGTGTGGGGGACTTCGTCCCTTAGGACGTGATAATTGGTAATTGAATGCCTTGTACGTGAGGTGACGAGCGCTACTTGAGCAAATTGTTGAAACCCGGATTTTTACTTAAATACTTGATTTGGATTCTTTTTCATATTTGCCTTACTTTGCTTGCTTTTATAGCCTCTGCTAGCGTAGAAGAGCATGTTAAATTGATCCAAGCTGCCTATTTGTTTAAATTGTCTTAACTGTGATTACGTGGAGCATGTTAGGCCAGTATTATTTGATGCCTTGTATTGTTGTACTTAAATTTCTGAATAATTCATTGATGTTGGTTGCGCATTTACATTGGGACTACGGATGCGGATTCTGGGAGTTCCCCCTTGATTGTTTACTTTGGGACTACGGGTTTGAATCCCGGGAGATCCCCCTGCACTTTTATTTTGGGACTACGGGATGGTATCTCGGGAGATCCCCCTGCACTTTTATTTTGGGACTACGGGATGGTATCCCGGGAGATCCCCCTGCACACTGATGATTGGACTATGGGATGGTATCCCGGGAGATCTTTTGATATTGATATGAGATTTGGACTACGGGACAGTATCCCGGAAGTTCCATTGGACAGTTGAGAAAAGGGCTACAGGACGGTATCCTGGGAGACCCTCGTCGGTATTCTTGTAATTTTGCTGTATTTACTCTGTGTTTCTGTTTTGTCTTACAGTACTATATTTCATTGATCTGTCTTATCACATCGCTGTGTTCATTCGTTTTCATCAGATTTCGATACTGTTAATATCTTGTTATTTTATTGTTCTGTCTCAGTAGGGCCCTGACCTTTTCCTCGTCACTACCCAACCAAGGTTAGGCTTGGAACTTACTGAGTACCGCCGTAGTGTACTCACGCCTCTTCTGCGCATGTTTTTCATTTGCAGATCCAGGTGCTTCTGAGCAGGCGTACCGCCAGTAGCTGTCAGGGAGCGTATTGGGGACTTGAGGTATACATCTGCTACGTCCGCAGATCCGCAAAGTCTCCTTCTCATTTTATCCATAGTTGTTAGATGTTATTTCGATCCCTCTTTATATTAGACTATTCTGGTGACTAGAGCAGTGTAAGATTTCTTATAGCCTGTGTTGCTCGTGGGTTTCCGGGTCTTGGAGGTTATTTCAGTATTTTGTATTAAAGTGTATGTGCCAGGCGGTAACTGTATACATTACTCATGTTATTTAGCTTTCGAATATAAATTTCGCAAATGTTGTTACTTCCGCAATGTGTTAGGCTTACCCGGTCGTGAAGACTAGGTGCCGTCATGACGTGTTCACAATTGGTGAACTAGGGTCGTGACAATACCAGGAAGTAACTCATGGACAGGGGTGGATGTAGGCTTTAAGATATGAGTTTGGCATAACTTGTATGTGTTAAGAAATCTACTAAATATGTTTAAAATTAAACTCAACACCCAATTACTAGCAGTTGAAGTCGTTGTCCTAGAATCTAGAACCTATAAAGTTCATCCTGGATTCACCCTCGCTCATGGAACCTCAAATTCCACCAAAGAGAACATAACAAGCAGCAAGAGATTGTATATAATTACCCAAGAGCTCTAGAGAAAGAAGTGGACGGCACTTTCCTCTCCCGAGGCTTCCTCTGCCTCTTGATAACCAGCTCCGGAGTGGCAGGCCCAACAGCTTCAGCAGCGTTGCTTTCAGAAGAGAGTGATGAATCATTCTGAGGATCACTCTCGATGGATGTCCCGGCAGCAGTTTGAGACGGAGACTCTACTACATTTTCATGAAATTCAGCCGCAGCAACTTCGTTCGGCGGTAAATCGCGTTCAGTTTGGGGCACAACCTCTGACTCGGAAGTGAACGTACTAGAACTAGAGGGGCTAGTTTTCTCATCCCCAAAGTAAACAACGCTTTGTTTATTCGAATCATGATGTACAGCGGAATTTCCATCGATCTCCTTGTCGATTTGTCGAACCTTGCCCTTGGTGAGTCCGGTTAAGTCGGTGGCGGAGAGAAGAGTCTTCTTAATTAACGATTGCAAGTTGTTGTGGCGTAGTTGCTGGTTGACAGCCTCTTTGGCAACCAAAGATAGCCCATCTGCCAGCCTCGCTATGTCTTTCAGGTATGCCATTTAGAACCATAGATGTATTTAACTCTTTCGTTTAATTAGACTGAAGAAACTGAGGACCAATCTAGCGAAAGAGGCGGGCCGTGAAACAGTGAACGTATATGTACCAACATGGGTGGTGACGGGAAAAAGAAAAGGAGAATAGAATTTCAGTCGTGCGGCCATATAACGGTTAACGATTGTGCAATGGATGCCACAAATCAGGCCATACCTAACCCGCCGCCACCGCAAACTGAAAATAAAAAGGTCGTTCGGATACAAATGCTAATACATGTGTTAGTAACTTTGGGGTGTATAAGAATAATGTGGAATAAGGCGCATTAGTAATGCATGGATTAGTAATATATGTGTCAGTAATTAGTTATGCAGATATTATTTCTTATCTACTGTTTGTTATGCAGATATTATTTCTTATCTACTGTTTGGTGTGGTGTATTAAAATTATAATGCATTGCATAATTTTTAAGAAAAATAGTTGTTTACAAAAATCCCCTCTATATTCTCTAGCTTTAAGGGACTTTAAGGATAATTTTGTCTTTAACCATAATATTGCATGCATTAATAGCCTTGGTATACTAATGCCATGATTTTCTATGCATTACTTTATACATAGGATAATACCAAGTATGATGTATAACTAATACACACATGTTGAAAAAAATGTACCAAACAAGGTATTAGTAATGCATAGAGCTAATACTTGCATTATTTTTTCTAATACCTCCTACCAAACGACCCCAAAAGGTATAGTGATTTTAGCACACATTATTTTCTTGTTCGAAGTTCGAACATATTTGCTTTTGTTTCCATCCTTAAAGTAAGCTCAATTTTAAGATTAAATATGTATATTATATGTATATAATGCACACTTAAATATAAATATATATTTTATCGGCTATTATCTTTTAGAGAGGCTAAAAATATATATTTTTCCTATTTTAATTGAGTTACTATTTATTAGATTGAATAAAATCTGCAATAGAAAATACTATGAAAAAACTGTGGTTTCCGGTCACTATGATTTTTGTGTGATTTAGTGAAAGTTTTTATGATTATTGTGTGAGAAAATAAAGTTATATGACTTTAGTGACAAATAGTCATGGTTATATGACCATTTGTAAAATTTACCGAGAGAAGTGCAACTACATTTCACTTTTTCACTTGTTCATGATCTTAAAAGAAAATTCAACTTTTTCACCAATTTTTTTTTAAACGCACACCATTTTACAAACGGAAAATGGTCAAATATGTCCCTGTACTATTGAAAATAGTTTAAATATATCCTTCGTTATACTATCTGGTTATATCAGACTCTACCGTTATATTATAAAATAAATATACCCTTATTTTTAACGGAGTGCCACTTGTCTGCACCAGATTAAATTGACCCATTCTTTTTGTTTTTAACCCGGTTCACTTGCAAAAAATACTACCCGACCCAAAGTCCACCCCCATTGCTTCTCTCTCTCTCTCTCTCCTCTTTTCCTCATCTCTTCTCCTCACCTTACTTTTATTCCATGACCGGAATCTCCACCCGCGAGTTCGGCGTTGTCACGACGGATTTCTCACCCTCGGGAGTCGTGATGGCGCCTACTCGTGAAAGCTAGGCAAGCCAACTATTAAGGTTCCAACCCATTAGCAATCAACCCAAACAGATATAAACAGTATTAAAGATAAACAGATAAAAAGTGCAGAAGAGTTATAACAAATTCAAATAAACCGATACATGTCTACCCACGAATCTGGTGTCACAATTTCACGAACGACTAAGATTTTTACTACAAACACAAGTCTGGAAAGAAGAGTACAACTGTTCTCGGAATGAAAACAGGCAGCAGAAAGCTAAAACAGGGAAGGGGGACTTTAGGCTCTGCGGATGCCAGCAGATCTACCTTAGTCTCCCTGGACTGAAGGCAGCTACCTCAGCTACTCAGCGGGTCCGGTACCGAAATCTGCACAAAAGAGTGCAGAGTGTAGCATCAGTACAACCGACCCCATGTACTGAGTAAGTGTCGAGCCTAACCTCGGGAAGTAGTGACGAGGCTAGGACACGACAACCATATAAACCTGTGCAGTTAAATCATATACAAACAGAATCATAATAACATGAATCAACATAATAAGGGGGGAAGGGGGCATGATGTGGGAAATATCAGATTCTAACAATAAACCAATAAAGAAGCATCAATAAAGAACCATAATGAACATCATATCTATATCAACAAGAATAATAAAATGGTAACACGTGCACGGCACCACCCTTCGTGCTTTTACTCTCGTCCTCACCATATGAAACAACAGAAATGGCACGACATCACCCTTCGTGCATTATTCCTCGCAATATCGGCACGGCATCACCCTTCGTGCATTAACTCTCAAATCATGGCACGGCATCACCCTTCGTGCATTAACACTCATAATATCGGCACGGCATCACCCTTCGTGCATTACACTCACTCACAATATCATGCACGACACCACCCTTCATGCTTTACACTCTTCCTTACCCAAGCAATAGAAACAATACGTCCCGGCAAGGGAATAAACAATATCAACAATTACATTCCGGCAAGGGAATCAACAATAACATCTCGGCAAGGGAAATCAGCTATAACCAATCTCGTTTTCAACAATTACTTTACAAAATGAAACTCAACTTGAGTCAATACTCAACAATAGTCATTTACCAAGAAACTTTCATAGGCTTGTTCAACATTTTTAATCATCAATTTGAGCATGAACGATTGATGATAGGCTATAATTATGTATTCTAGTCGCTTATTACACTCTAATTTACTGCGCTTTAATCGCTAGTGTTTTGCACTAATGGTGTGTTTTATGCCTTGTAGGAGTGATTCCGAACTATGTAGATGTTATGGAATGAATTCAAGTGATTTGGAGCTTTGAAGTCTGAGTAAAAACCTAAGGCATTAAGCCGGGATCGAGTTCGGGGATCAATGGATGATAGTTTAGAACGAAAAAATAATCGAGCAAGCATAATGCACAGTGTTAGTAAAATGAACATAACTTTTCGCTCAAAAACTCCATTTGGTCTCCACAATATATGGTTGGAAATCTAACTCAAAGGGCTACAACTTTCATGTTTTATATATTTCCAATTTCCAAACAGAACAGGGTGTAAAGTGCGCATCAAGTGGCGCGGCCGCGCTCGTCAGGCAGAATCAAAGTGGATATGCGTGGTCCAAGCGCGGCCGCGGACGTCCTGTCCGGGAAAAGTGTCATTTTTCGCGTAGGAGAAGGTGGAATTGTTTGGGCCCGACCCTATTTGGTATATATACATGGAAAAATGATATTTCGAGGACTTTTGACATACTTTTAACATAATTTAGACCTAAGGAGGCTAAGGAGACCGGAGATTCGACCTAATGAGGCAAGAACACACTGGGAGCAAGGCGGAGAATTCTTCCACGAGTTTTTCACTTCCTTCTTCCTATTTCCATTATTGGTTATGCATTCTAGTATTGTATTTTTGCATACTTTTATGAATAGCTAATTTGTTATCTAGGATTTTGATGGAACCTTTTGGAGGATAAATTCTTGTTATGTTTTTATATAATTGAGCCGTTGGATTTCTCTACTTGTTCAACTACGTGTTTGTTGTTGTTGATTGAATGGCCATCCATTTACTGTGCCTATTTAGTGCGTATTGCTCGAGAGAGAGTATATATTTAGGTAGTTGTTGAACAACATCACTCCTAACGTATGTGAGAGATCAATACGGAGGGTTTAAAGGCGGGATTGGAGATAACGAAACCTTGGTGTGATCGTAGTGAGCGGTGAATTAAGTGCCAGCTAGCGTAGTTCGAGAGCATATGTCTAGTAAATTATTGTAGTTGCTCGAGAGAGAATTATGACAACCAAAGTACTCACGATCGGTAGAGAATACTTAGGCGAAATTATAAAAGACACAGCGGGAAGGATTCCGACAATTGGGAAAATCATAACTCTAGACCTCCTTAATCTTGTCTCTAATCCTTATCCTTGTTAATTGATAGTTTTACTGCTTTCTAGTATTTGTTAGTTAATTAGATAAAAATAAACATTATAATCTTCTATAATTAGGAAATTATTTGGACTTGTATTTCTTAGCGATATTGAACAACTGTAGCTAAGCCTTAGTTCTCTGTGGGATTCGACTCCGGACTCTTAGAACGGATTATATTTGCAGCAACCGCTTATCCTTTTTAGGACTAGAGTTGGGCGTGATCAAATTTTGGCGCCGTTGCCGGGGAACTAACGGTGTAGCTGTAGGTGTACATATTTATTTTTGTTTTGTTGTATTTGATTTTTTTATTTTTGTTTTGCTTGTTAATTTGAGAAACATGGCATCCTGGAATTATGGGAATTGTGATGTTGGTAGTTCTATTGTTGATCTTCCTTGTGTGAATTGTGGCGGAAACCACCTGGGTCAAAATAGTCAAAATATTCCCGAGAGCGAGTTATGTGCACCAACTCAATCTTATGTGTGGAATGTATGTGATATGTGTGGTGGTCAAGAGGGTCACTTTCATGGTTGTGCTTATATTTCTTATCTTTCCCCAACCCCTTACTTTGATGGTTCTACTTTTTCTTGTGAAGTTAATAGGAACAAAGAACCCGAGGATGATAACCTGAAAGAGATCAAGGATATACTAAAGTACCTTGTGAAACAAAATTATGAAAGACAGATGCAGATAGAAAGGCAAGATGCTACTATTCGCAACCTGGAGGCACAAATGAGTCAACTAGTTGAAGCATTTAATGCTCAACAAGCCTATATTGGGGATAGTAGTCAAGAAGAGCATGAATTAGACACTGAAATTGAGGTGCTAAGGGAGGAGGTTAGAGTAGAACACCAACAATCTATCCAACTAGAATTTGAGGATGCCAATGTTCAAGAAGTAACACTAGAGTCAGCCAAGGACATTGAAGATACAAATTTAGTTGACTCTAGTGTGATTGGTGTTGAGGAGGTCAAAAATCATGAAGTTCATGTATTTGAGCGCGTTGGACCTCATTCCAAACACTTCTCTACATTATGTTCGGATGGTGAAAAGGGAATGGATCCTTACGAGCATAAAAAGGAGTCCAAGGAAGAGGTAGATGAGCCTTATATTTTGAAATTCTCAAGGCCGTCTAGGCAAGGTGACACTCCTCGGTTGAGAGCCAAAAAGTGCATAAGACTTTATCTAATTTTTGGCTCGCAAGAATTTGTACCGCCCCAAGAGCATAATCATAAGCTTGAAGCAAAACTTGGGGTTCAATTCATAAGCTCGAGGTGGAGGCAAAAAGTGATTCACATCGTGCCGCGACTTTGAGTCCCAAACTTTCTGTCTGAAGCAAATGCTGGAAGTCCAAGATGGTGGTTTGGAACATCCAAAAGGACACCTGATCCACGCTCTCTTCCCTTGGTAAAGAGGAATTTCAAATCTAAATCAATCATTTGATCAAACAAACGTTAAATCAAGCGCTTGTTGGGAGGCAACCCAGCTTTATTTTTTTTAATTTTTAATTTAGTTTTTTATTTATTATTGTATTATTCTTGTAGTGTCGATTTTTGATTTTTAGGAGCATGGAACACAAAGCCATTGGAAGGATGCAACAACAAACCATTGGTTGGAACTAAGTGTGAGGTACCCGCACGAAGGACCAGGCCTGGGAGAAGTCTGAGTACCCCATGAGATGCTAGTGCTTCGGCCTTTGGCCTACCAGGGAGTTTCTTTTACCCTCTTGTATGTATGGGTGTACATTAGGGACAATGCACAATTTTAAGTGTGGGGTGAGGAAATTGTCTGGGTGACTTTCTATGCTATTTTAGTTGTGTTAGTTTAATTGAATTTTTTTTTCAAAAATAGAAAAGATTGGACTTTTCCCGACGATGGATCTAGTAGACAATTTTCTTGAGGGAGTTAAGTCTAAAGAAAAAAAAACAAAAAGATTTTCTTTTGTTAGGTAGTGTAGCAATTCCCCCTTGGTTTTTCTTTGTGCCGCGGTTCTTTTCCAAGGGTTTTGTTTGAACCGGGTGTAGTTAGTTTTTTTTAAGGAATAGGAGCCATTGTGTTGTGTTTTGAATTGAAGCAATATCTCTTGACTTTGTTATGCCTTGAGTGAGTATTTTGGTTGTGACGCTTAGGCTCAATTTTTTACTCTTGTATAAGTACCTTAAATTGTATAAGCTTAACTTTGCTTAACTGCTTTGACTAGAGTGTCTTGATGAAACCAATCCTGAGTGAGTTATGTGCCATGTGTGTGTGAGGTTTGTGTGTTATTCTGTGCATTGTATTTGATGCCTAGAACTAGCCCCGTGTGTTTGCAAAGCGAAATAGTAGTTTTGTTCAGTCTTGGAAGTGATATAGGCGTTTCTTTGTTGAGCCAGATATGTATATTTTACCCGCATAATTGTTATGTATCGTAGTTAACCCCTTTGAGCCTATAATCATGTTTCTTTGGCAACCACATTACAAGCCTTACCCATTTGTTTGATTAACCATCTATTTGAACCTTCTAACCTCTCATGAGCACTTGAATTGTTATGAACTGTGTAAAAGTTAAAGTGGGGGTAGTTGGTCTGGCTTTTGAGTGGAACTAATGAAATAAGGAGAAATGTGCACTGTTTTGAAAAAGTAAGAGCCACTTGGCTTTCAAAAAAAAAGAAAAAAAAAGAAAAAAAAGAGTTGTATTGTTGTGAAAAAAAAATATTCCTTGATAAGCGATGGCTCTTGATGTAATTGTGCTTAAAGAAGTATGGGGTAATATACATTGATGTGAAGTCGGAGTTTGTTTTGACATAAGTATGGGGTTTGAATGTTAAAGTATATGTATTAAAGTGCTTAGGGAGGTGTAGTCACTCTTATATCTAAATGTATCCTACCCGCCCCGCAGCCTACATTACAACCAAATAAAGTCCTAATTGATCCTTGATTGAATGAGCTCGATTAGTAGAGTAGTACACTACGGGCAAGCCTATAGTGCATCTTTTGTGGCATATGAATATTATTTATGAGAGAGAGTGAATTCTTTCTATCTTAAGTTCCTAAGTGTTCTTAAATTTTATTCTGTGGAACTACTCTCTTTTGTTGTGTAAGGGCACTTGATTCATGAAGTAAAGGTAATGTCAGTGACCTCTATGTTAGAGTAAGTGGGTGAGTTGTGAATAATGCGTGGTACTTGTGAGTCAAATCTTGAGGTGAAGATGTTACGCTTTTGTGCTTAGTATATTTTAATTATTCTTGGTGTGATGAGTTAGGAGAATTGTTTAAAAAGATCGTGTCGATATAAAGTGTAGTTTGATTGCTCGAGGACGAACAACGATACATAATAGAGCCAGAACAATCATGATATAAGACTCACGGGAATGCTTGACACCAACGTATAGATACTCATCACTACACCTATACGTCGTACTCATACTAACACATAGCAAATAAGACCACAACTCCTATTCCCTCAAGCTAAGGATAGGCCAAACACTTACCTCGATTCCCCGGACAAGATTAAGCCTCAATTATCGCTTTACCTCTCTGTTCCACTTCCAATTCGCTTGTATCTAGTCTTAATTTACTTAATAACATCAATAAATGCTAAATAAACCAATTCTAATGCATGAAAATAGATTTCCCAATGATTTCCCCAAAAAGTCAAAACCCGACCCCGGGCCCGCTTGGTCAAAACTCGGAGTTCGAACCAAAATCCGATCACCCATTCACCCACGAACTCTAATATGCAATTAGTTTTGAAATCGGACCTCAAATTGAGGTCCCCAAAATTCGAAAATCCTAACTTCTACCCAAAAACACCCAATTTCCCATGAAAAACCCAAGATTTTGAAGTGAAATCATGTAAAAAGATGATATAGATTGAAGAAAATGAGTTAGAAATCGTTTACGTATGATTTAGGGAAGAACTTGCTCTTGAAAAATCGCCCTTAGGAGTTTAGGTTTTAAAATTTTGAAGAATGATATGAAAATCCCATCTGAAACCCCACTTAACAGGTGCAGTTATCGCAATTGCGATCATGGGTTCGCAATTGCGAACCCTGGGAATTTCTGCTATCTTTGCAATTGCGAAGAAAAATGTCACATTTGCGACCTCTAGCCTATCTGACAACCTTCGCATTTGCGAAGTATATCTCGCAATTGCGAGAAAAGGCTGGCCCCGAGTTCTTCGCATTTGCGAAGCAAAAGCTCGCATGTGCGGCCTCTGATTACATCGCAATTGCGATGCTTGATCTCGCAATATCAGGGGCCTGCTACACAGTTGCAACATACCAGCGATCTTCCTAAGTCTAAAATCACTCTGTGGCCTATCCAAAACTCACCCGAGCCCTCGGGGCTCCAAACCAAACATGCACGCAAGTATAAAAACATCATACGGACTTGCTCGTGCAATCAAATCATCAAAATAACATCAACAACTACGAATTTAGCACCGAAATTCATAAAATTCTCAAGAACATTGAAATTTCCATTTTCTCAACTAAAGGTCCGATTTATACCAAATCAACTCTGATTCTTACCAAATTGCACAAGTTCGACTTAAATATTATTTTAGACCTGTACCGGGCTCCGAAACCAAAATACGGGCCCGATACCATTAAGAACACGCATCATGTGTTTATATTTTCCAGCAAACAATTTTCTTTAAAAATTCTTTTCTCGGGTTAGGGACCTCGGAATTCGATTCGGGGCATACGCCCGAGTTCCATATTTTACTACGGACCCTACGGGACCGTCGGAACACGGGTCCAGGTCCGTTTACCCAAAAATATTGACCGGAGTCAACTTAATTCCATTTTAAAGGCAAAACTTAGCATTTTTCTCAAATTTTCACATAAGGGCTTTCCAGATATACACCCGGACTGCGCAAACAATTCGAGGTGAAACAAAAGGAGGGTTTTAAGGCCTCGAAACATAGATTTGACTTCTAAAACACGAGATGACCTTTTAGGTCATCACATTCTCCACCTCTAAAACAATCGTTCATCCTCGAACGGACATAGAAAAGTACCTGAGTCGGGGAAAAGATGGGGATAACGGCTCCGCATATCGGACTCGGACTCCCAGGTCACTGCCTCAACAGGCTGGCCTCTCCATTGCACAAGAACTGAAGGGAAATTCTTCAATCTCAACTGACAAACCTGCCGGTCTAGAATGGCTACCGGCTCCTCCTCATAGGTCAAGTCCTTGTCCAACCGGACAGTGCTGAAGTCCAACATGTGGGATGAATGGTCGTGATACTTCCGAAGCATGGACACATGAAACACTAGATGCACAACTAATAAACTTGGCGGCAACGCAAGTCTGTAAGCCACCTCTCCCACTCGATCAAGAATCTCAAAAGGACCAATGAACCTAGGGCTTTGCCCTTCTTTCCAAATCTCATCACGCCCTTCATGGGCGACACCTGAAGCAATACTCGCTCTCCGACCATGAGTGCCACATCACGAACCTTACGGTCGGCATAACTCTTTTGCCTGGACTGAGCTGTATGAAGCCTATCCTGAATGATCTTGACCTTGTTCAAGGCATCCTGTACCAAATCCATACCCAACAACCGAGCCTCCCCTCGCTCAAACCACCCAACTGGCGATCGACACCGTATACCATATAATGCCTCATAGGGAGCCATCTGGATGCTCGACTGATAGTTGTTGTTGTAGGCAAACTCCGCTAATGGCAAGAACTGATCCCACGAACCTTCAAAGTCAATAACACATGCTCGGAGCATATCTTCCAAAATTTGAATAGTACGCTCGAACTGCCCGTCCGTCTGAGGATGAAATGATGTGCTCAACTCAACCCGAGTACCCAACTCACGCTAAACTGCCCTCCAGAAATGCGAGGTAAACTACGTACCTCGGTCAGAAATAATAGACACGGGCACACCATAAAGACGAACAATCTCCCGGATATAGATCTCAGTTAACTGCTCTGAAGAATAGGAGACTGCCACAAGAATAAAATGCGCTGACTTGGTCAGCCTATCAACAATAACCCATACTGCATCGAACTTCTTCTGAGTTCGTGGGAGTCCAACAATGAAGTCCATAGTGATACACTCCCACTTCCACTCAGGAATCTCAATCTGCTGAAGCAAACCACCAGGTCTCTGATGCTCGTACTTTACCTGCTGACAATTCAGACACCGAGCTACACATGCAACAATATCCTTCTTCATCCTCCTCCACCAATAATGCTGCCGCAAGTCCTGGTACATCTTAGCGGCGCCCGGATGAATGGAATACCGGGAACTATGGGCCTCCTCTAGAATCAACTCACGAAGTCCATCCACATTAGGCACACAAATACGACCCTACATCCTCAAAACTCCATCATCTCCAACTGTAACCTGCTTGGCACCCTGTGCCGCACCGTGTCTCTAAGCAAATGAGGATCATCATACTGCTGATCTCGGATACGCTCAAATAATGAAGAACGAGCGACTATGCAAGCTAGAACACGGCTAGGCTCAGAAACATCCAACCTCACGAACTGATTGGCTAAAGCTTGAACATCCAAAACAAGCAGTCTCTCATCGTCCGGAATATACGCAAGGCTGCCCATACTGGCTGACATCCTACTCAAAGCATCGGCACTACATTGGCCTTCCCTAGGTGATACAAGATGGTGATATCATAGTCTTTCAAAAGCTCCAACCACCTCCTCTGCCTCAAGTTTAGCTCCTTCTGCTTGAACAAGTATTGCAAACTCTTGTGATCTATGAACACCTCACATGACATGCCATATAAATAATGCCTCCAAATCTTCAGCGCGTGGACAATGGCTGCTAGCTCCAAATCATGAACTGGATAATTCTTCTCGCGAATCTTCAACTGCCGCGAAGCATACTCAATAACCTTGCCATTCTGCATCAACACCGCACCAAATTCAATACGAGATGCGTCACAATACACTGTATATGGCCCTGAACCCGTAGGCAGTACCAACACCAGTGCCGTAGTCAAAGCTCCTTGAGCTTCTGGAAGCTCGCCTCACACTCGTCCAACCACCTGAACTGGGCACCCTTGTGGGTCAACCTGGTCATCGGGGCTGCTATAGATGAAAACCCCTCCACAAACCGATGGTAATAACCCGCCAAACCCAAGAAACTCTGGATCTCTATAGCTAATATGGGTCGAGGCCAGTTCTTGACTGCCTATATCTTCTTCGGATCTACCTGAATACCCTCTGCTGATACGACGTGGCCCAAGAATGCAACTGGACTCAACCAAAACTCGCACTTCGAAAACTTAGCATACAACTGACTGTCTCTCAGAGTCTAAAGAACGACTCGAAGATGCTGCTTGTGCTCCTCTCGGCTGCGGGAGTAGATCAAAATATCATTAATGAAGACAATCACGAAGGAATCCAAATAAGGCTTGAACACTCGGTTCATCAAATCCATGAATGCTGCTGGGGCATTTGTCAACCCAAATGACATCACTAAAAACTCATAATGCCCGTACCGAGTGCGGAAAGCTATCTTAGGGACATCAGATGCCCTAATCCTCAACTCATGGTAGCCAGATCTCAAATCAATCTTCAAAAATACTTTGGCACCCTGAAGCTAGTCAAACAAATCATCAATCCTCGGCAATGGATACTTGTTCTTGATGGTGACCTTGTCCAACTATCGATAATCAATACAATCTCATCGATCCATCCGTCTTCTTAACAAACAATACCGGCGCACCCCAAGGCGAGACACTAGGTCTAATGAAGACCTTATCAAGCAGGTCCTGCAACTGTTCTTTCAACTCCTTCAACTCTGGCAGGGCCATACGATATGGCGGAATAGAAATGGGATGGGTGCCCGGAGCTAAATCAATGCAAAAGTCGATATCTCTGTCGGGTGGTATCCCCGGCAGGTTTGCAGGAAATACCTCTGGAAACTCACGACAACTGGCACTGAATCCATAGAAGCAACCTCGGTACTAGAATCACGCACATATGCCAAGTAAGCCAAACACCCCTTCTCGACCATACGCCGAGCCTTCATATAAGAAACGGCCTTACTGGTAGAATGACCAGGAATCCCTTTCCACTCCAATCGAGGCAACCCCAGCAAGGCTAAGGTCACGGTCTTGACGTGACAATCCAATATAGCATGATAAGGTGACAGCCAATCCATCCCCAATATGACATCAAAATCAACCATATCCAGAAGTAAGAGAACTACACGGGTCTCAAGACCCCAATAATAACCACACACGAGCGATAGACACGATCTAAAACAATGGAATCACCCATCGGTATGGAAACATATACAGGAGCACTCAAAGAATCACGAGGTACAACCAGATACGTAGCAAAATAAGATGACACATAGAAGTATGTAGACCCTAGATCAAACAGAACTGATGCATCTCTACTGTAAACTGAAACCGTGCCTGTGATAACGACATCGAATGCCTCAACCTCAGGCCTGGCTATGAAAGCATAACATCGGGGCTGGGCCCCATCACTCTGAACTACATCCCCGGTACGGCCTCCTACTGGCTGGCCTCTATCTCTAGCGGCCTGACCTCCACCTCTAACGGCCTGACCTCCACCTCTAACACCTCGACCTCCACCTCTAGCTTCCTGTCCCCTACCTCTGGCTGGTCGGGCGGGCTGTGGAACACCCGGTGCCCGAACCATAGCACGAGAACCCTGATGCTGAGAACTGCTCGAGGCTCGAGGGCAAAATCTAGCAATGTGCCTCGGATCGTCACAAGAATAACAAGTCTTCGGCTGCTGGGATTGCTAACCCTGAAACTGACCTTGAAGGCCTGAGTAACCACCCTGAAACTCTGGAGCGGAGGTGCACTGATAGGAGCTGGTGATGCACTGTAGGGTAGCTGATCCAAATACTGCATATGAGAACCACGGCCACCTAGAGCACCATGAGAAGCCTGAAGTGCTGAATGAAATAGCCTGGGAGGATGGCCCCTACCAAAAAAATCCCTGCCTCTAGACGAGGCACCACTGAATCTGCCCGAATGACGAGGCCTCTTGTCAAACCCCTGACCACTCCCCTGTGATAGGACCATCTCAACTCGTCGGGCCACATTGGCCTTATCTTGAAAAGAAATCTCGCTCCCTGTCTCTTTAGCCATCTACAATCAAATAGGCTAAGCGAGTCCCTCAATGAAGCTCCTATCTCTCTCTCTCTCTCTCAGTGGGAAGTATAATAAGAGCATGATGGGCCAAGGCAATAAATCTGGTCTCGTACTGAGTGACGGTCATAGAACCCTGCTGGAGACGCTCAAACTACCTCCGATAGTCCTCCCTCTGAGTGATAGGAAGAAACTTCTCCAGAAATAGCTGAGAGAACTAATCCCAAGTCAAAGCCGGTGACCTAGATGGCCTAGCCAAACAATAATCCCTCCACCAAGTCTTGGCAGAACCTGACAGACAAAAAGCAGCAAAGTCGACCCCATTGGTCTCCACTATCCCCATGTTCCGTAGAACCTCATGACAGCTGTCCAAATAGTCCTGGGGGTCCTTTGAGGATGTACCACCATAAGTAGTAGTGAAGAGCTTGGTGAACCTGTCCAACCTCCACAAAGCATCAACAGACATAGCTGCTCCATCATCAGTCTGAGCTACCACACCCGGCTGAACTACTCCAACTGGCTGAGCTGCTGGAGTCTGAAACTGAGGAGCCATCTGCTTCGGAGTGCGAGTAGCGGGAGTCTGTGCTCCTCCCCCAGCCCGAGAGACGGCTGGTGCTACAGGAAGTAAGCCTGCCTAGGCGACACTCTCCATAAGGCCCACTAGACGGACTAGAGCATCCTGGAGTACCGGGGTAGCGATGAACCCCTCTGGGACCTAAGTTAGCCCCGCTGGAACTGTCTGGGCCGGAATCTCCTCCTCGAACTCTACCTGAGGCTCCGCCGCTGGTAATGCTGCTCTGGGCTGAGCTCAGCCCCTGCCTCGGCCTCTAGCACGGCCTCGGCCTCGTCCTCTGCCCCTCGTAGGAGCTGCCACTGGGGGCTCGGGCTGCTGATCAGCGCATGAAGAAGCACGTGTTCTCGCCATCTGCGAAAGAACAGAGTAAAAGTTCAATTAGCATTGAGAAATCAAGTCACACCACAGGAAAGAATAGATGTGAAGTTTTCCTAAACTCTATAGCCTCTGGGGGATAAGCACAGACGTCTTCGTACCGATCCCTCAGACTCTACCGAGCTTGTTCATGAATTGTGAGACCTAGACAACCTAGTGCTCTGATACCAACTTATCACGACCCGGATTTCCCACCTCGGGAGTCGTGATGGCGCCTACTCGTGAAAACTAGGCAAGCCAACTATTAAGGTTTCAACCCATTAGCAATCAACCCAAACAAATATAACAGTAATTAAAGATAAAAAGAAAAAAAGTGCAGAAGAGTAATAACAAATTCAAATAATCCGATACATGTATACCCACGAATCTGGTGTCACAATTTCACGAACGACTAAGATTTTTACAACAAACGCAAGTCTGGAAAAAAGAGTACAACTTTTCTCGGAATGAAAAGAGACAGCAGAAAGCTAAAACAGGGAAGGGGGACATTAGGCTCTGCGGACGCCAGCAGATCTACCTTGGTCTCCCTGGACTGAAGGCAGCTACCTCAGCTACTCAACGGGTCCGGTACCGAAATCTGCACAAAAAAATGCAGAGTGTAGCATCTGTACAACCGACCCCATGTACTAAGTAGGTGTCGAGCCTAACCTCGGCGAAGTAGTGTCACGACCCTAGTTCACCGACTATGAACATGTCATGACGACACCTAGTCCCCACGACCAGGTAAGCCTAATATTGCGGAAATATAATAATTGCGGAAAAATAGAGGAAACCAAATTAAATACTAAAAAAAACTGTACTGAATGTCGCTCGGCATGTACAACTCAATATCACAAGTTCAAAACAATCCCCGAAACCCGGAAACTCACGGGCAACACAGGCTACAGAAGCGAATAAAGGCTCCAAACTCCAGAATATCTAACAACCGGAAGAAGAAAAACTAAGTACTAGAGATAGAGTAAGAGGGAAACTCGTCGGTCTGCGGACGCAGCAGATCTACCTCGAAGTCTCCGTAGTCCTCCTGCCTTACTGATAGTGCGCCTGAGTAGAGGTACCTGGATGATCTGCACATGAAAAACATGCACAGGAAGGGCATGAGTACACCACAGCGGTACTCTGTAAGTGCCAAGCCTAACCTCGGTTGGGTAGTGACGAGGAAGGTCAGGGCCATACTGAGAAAAAATATAGTAATAACAATAATTAACGGTATGATAATCTGACAGAAATAATAAATACAGCAGTGAAATAAGGCAGGTCAACGAGACAATAACAACCACAAAAGGACAGAGCAAACACAGAGTAAATACAACTCAATACCAATGATAACAATGAGGGTCTCCCAGGATACCGTCCTGTAGCCCTTTCCTCAACTGTCCAGTGGATCTCCCGGGATACCGTCCCGTAGTCCAACTCGTATACCAAACCGAAGGATCTTTTGGGATACCGTCCCGTAGTCCAACCATCAAAATGCAGGGGGATCTATCGGGAATCTAACCCGCAGTCCCAAAGTAAAAGTGCAGGGGGATCTACCGGGAATCAAACCCGTAGTCCCAAAGTAAACAAACCACAGCCAGAAACAAACCAAGGAATAAAGTACGAAGGACAGAACAACAGATAGAATTAGCCTAGCATGCTTCACGTAGTACAGTCAAACAACTTAAGCAATTAGGCAGTTAAGTCAGCTAAACATGCTTTCCAAATCTAGCACAAGTATAATTTCAAGTAGGATAAGGCAAGTAGGAAAGAAAGCTAAATATCAACAACTTAAGTGAAAACTGGATTTTCATCAATCGGCTCAAGTACGCGCTCGTCACCTCACGTACAAGGCACTCAAATATCAAGAAAACAATCCTAAGGGGAAAAGTCCCCCACACAAGGTTAGACAAGCCACTTACCTCGAACCGGCTCGATATCAATAGAAACCACGCCTTTGCCATGGGTATCCGACTCCAAATGGCCCAAATCTATTCAATTCAATTACATATCGTAAATAATATTGCAAACAACTGATTCCGCTATTAAAATTAAAGC
>NW_017674960.1:0-29473 GCF_001879085.1 Nicotiana attenuata
TTGGACAATCTCCGCAGTGTGCGCTTCTGAGTAGTGTTTGCAAGTTCTGGATACTCTCCTGTTGACAAATATTTCTCAATGTCATGGAACCATGGCTTTCCGTCTGCTTCTTCCTCGACATGAGCACAGTAGGCGGGTTGATCCTGGATCTTTACCGGGATGGGATCAATGAAGTTCTTATCTGGATGCTGAATCACGGATGATAGAGTGGCCAATGCATCGGCGAACTCATTCTGGATTCTGGGGACATGTCGGAATTCCGTTTTTGTAAACCTCTTCCTCAACTCTTGTACATGATGTATGTATGGTAGTATTTTGGAGTTCTTGGTCGCCCATTCTTCTCGGACCTGATGTATGAGCAAGTCTGAATCCCCGATCACTAGTAACTCCTGAACGTTCATATCAATGGCTAACTTGAGCCCTAAGATGCAGGCTTCGTACTCGGCCATGTTGTTGGTGCACGGGAACCTGAGCTTGGCGGACACCGGATAATGTTGGCCTGTTTCTGATACTAGAACTGCTCCTATGCCAACTCCCTTAAAGTTTGCTGCTCCATCGAAAAACATTCTCCAGCCGTCATAGGATTCTGGAATGTCTTCTCCTATGAATGAGACCTCCTCGTCAGGAAAATACGTCTTTAGGGGCTCGTATTCTCCGCCCACGGGGTTCTCGGCAAGATGATCGGCTAGTGCTTGTCCTTTGATCGCTTTCTGGGTCACGTAGACAATATCAAACTCACTCAGCAATATTTGCCATTTGGCCAGTTTACCCATGGCATGGGCTTCTGAAAGATGTACTTTAGCGGATCCATCCTCGATATGAGATAGGTGGTGTAGGCACAGAAATAATGCCTCAACTTTTGAGCTACCCAAGTCAGAGCACAACAAGTGCATTCTAGTAGGGAATATCGGGCCTCGTACGGGGTGAACTTCTTACTGAGATAGTAGATGGCTTGCTCTTTTCTACCCGTTTTGTCATGTTGTCCCAAAACACAACTGAATGCTCCATCCAGTACTGCAAGCTAGAGCAATAGCGGTCTGCCTGGTTCGAGCGGAACCAGAACTAGCGGCGTTGACAGGTATTCCTTGATTCTTTCAAAAGCTTTCTGACAATCATCAGTCCATTCAGTGGCGGCGTCTTTCTTCAACATTTAAAGATTGGTTCGTAAATGACTGTGGACTGGGCTATGAACCGGCTGATGTAGTTGAGTCTCCCCAAGAAACTCATAACCTCTTTCTTGTTCTTTGGCGGTGGCAAGTCTTGAATGGCCTTAACCTTTGATGGATCTAGTTCTATTCCTCGTCGACTTACGATGATCCCAAGCAGTTTTCCGGCAGGAACCCCGAATGCACATTTGGCGGGATTCAGTTTCAAGTTGTACCTTCTCAATCTGTGAAAAACTCTCAGGTCTTCCATGTGGTCAGTGGATTTCTTGGATTTGATGATGACATCATCTACATACACCTCGATCTCTTTGTGCATCATGTCATGGAAAATAGTAGTCATGGCCCTCATGTAGGTGGCCCCAGCATTCTTTAATCCAAACGACATCATCTTGTAACAATACATCCCCCACGGCGTAATGAAAGCTGTTTTCTCCGCGTCTTCTTCGTCCATCCATATCTGATGATACCCAGCAAAACAATCGACAAATGACTGCAACTCGTGCTTGGCGCAGTTATCAATCAGGATGTGTATGTTCAGCAAAGTGAAGTCGTCTTTCGGATTGGCCCGGTTGAGGTCCCGGTAGTCGACACAGACTCTGACCTTCCCGTCCTTCTTTGGCACTGGCACAATGTTGGCCAACCATGTTGGATACTCCACTACTCTGAGGACCTTGGCTTTGACTTGTTTGGTAACTTCGTCCTTGATTTTTAAACTCATGTCTGGCTTAAACTTTCTGAGCTTCTGCTTTACCGGCGGACATGTCGGATCTATTGGCAATTTGTGAGCTATGATAGATGTACTGAGACTGGTCATATCATCATATGACCAGGCAAATATGTCCTCATATTCCTTTAAGAACTCCGTGTACTCTTTCTTTTCTGATGGTGACAGGTGAACACTGATGTGCGTTTCCTTGACATTCTCCGTATCCCCCAGGTTGATGACCTCAGTCTCGTCCATGTTAGACTTAGGTCTATTCTCAATGTCCTCGACCTCTTTAATGATCTCTTCTGGTATTTCATCTTCTTCTGAGTCTATATCCGTTTGTTGCGTTACCTCGTCGCATGTCACATTCATCGGTTCATCAAGATAAGTAATAGTAATGCTGTGTAAAGTAAAGTAAATGGCAGAGAAAAGAGATAATAAGAGCGAGATTTATAAAAACTTAAATGCTTTAATAAATGCTAAAAGGGTTGTTTTGAACATCGGAGCTCTTATTTTCGAAAATAAAATGCGGAAAGAAAATTAACTTAGCAAAAAAAAATAAAGATGATGCATGGTGCTTTGTTCAGCCTTGCTACCCCGAAGCTTTCCGGGCCGTGGTGGTTCTGACGGACCAATTGCTGAGGCGCTCTCCTCGATTCACTGCATGTATGGAAGGGCCTTCCTCCCCTTCCTCCTCGAGAATGACGTGACAGTCCATATTGCCATCTTCCAAGAAAAGGTTCTTCATTGCTGCTAATGCTTCATCTTCCTCTGACCCATATATGATGTCGGCCGGCTGGAAAGTCTGTTCCAGGCGAGGTATAGGGTGCTCCAGCAGATAGTAAGGGTCGCGCCTTGGTGGCGACCTGTTCCTGAATTCTTGCCAAGTGTATCCATACCCTAACCTGAAAGTGGTGCCATGCTTCTTCAGTTTGATAGGCTTGGTGATTCCCTGGAGGTTCTTGCCGAGCCCTTTGCCAGGTTCATACCCGCTCCAGTTTAGTATACTCTCTATCTTGTTATCCCATTACTTATCTTTGTCCACGGCGTTGACTCGCTCAATATGGTGGTAAGTTTCTCCTCCTAGCTTCCTTCTCCCTTCGATCGCTGGGATGGTTTGGCGACTGTATATGGGGTTACTCCCGTCACCATGAATAATCACCTCTTGGTGATTCCATTCGAACTTCACTGCCTGGTGCAAGGTTGATGCTACGGCTCCAGCGGCGTGGATCCAAGGTCGTCGTAATAGTAAGTTATAGGATGCTGGGATGTCTATTACTTGAAAATCAACATCGAACCAAGTTGGCCCCATTTGCAGACATAAACTAATCTCCCCAATAGTGGACCTTTGGGAACCATAAAAAGCTTTGACGTTGATAGCCCCATCCTTGATTTCATGCAGACTTTTCCCCAACGTTCTGAGGGTCACCAGTGGACAAATATTGAGGCTGGACCCTCCGTCAATCAAAGTTCTGGTGATGAAATAGTCTTCATATTGCACAGTGATGTGCAACATTTTGTTGTGGCCTAAACCTTCAGGGGGTAACTCATCCTCGTGGAAAGTGATCTTATGACTCTCCAATACCTGCCCAACCATGTTTGCCATTTCTCCTCCAGTTATATTGCTGGGTACATACGCCTCGCTTAGTATCTTCATCATAGCATTCTTGTGTGTCTCGGAGCTCTGCAATAGAGCTAGAATGGAGATCTGTGCTGGTGTTTTATTCAATTGATCAACAACTGAGTATTCTTTCGCCTGTATCTTTCGCCAGTGATCATCCGGCCCAGTTTCGATAGGTCGTCCAGAGGCCTGCTTACTGGATTCAACTAAGTGCTCCGGAGTATAAACCCTGCCGGTCCTGGTCATACCCTGCGCTGCAATTGCTTCTCCAGACTTAGTTTTTCCCTTCCTTCTTGCTTCGGCGGTGTAATCCCAAGGAATGGCCTGTGTCTGGAATGGCGTTACGGGTGACATTGCCACAGGAATGGGCACTCTCACTTTGGGAGGCAACACAACAACTTCAAATGGTACCTTTGGAGACCCAAACTCCACCTCAATCGATTCTGCGGTCCTTTTAGATGACGGTGTTTCAAACTCGAGAGGCACAAACATGTTTACTTCAGCATCCCCAGAGAGCTGGGTCTGGACTACAATCGGATTCAGTGCGACGGCTGGTTTCTTAGGCTTGTCACCATCGGCAATTAATCCAATCGACCCCTTAGGGTCCCAATCATCTTCCACTTCGATCATATGCACACCACCACCCTTATGATCAGGCAAGGGATTGTTGCGAACGTCGGGAGCCGGTTCCTTGGCCACTATAATTTTGTTGTCAATTAGAACTTGGATTTTATCTTTCAGAGATCGGCACTCATCGATGGTATGTCCTTTCATGCCAGAATAGTATGCACAGGTTTTGTTTGGGTTGACCCATTGGGAAGGATTTTCTGGAGTTATGGCAGGGATTGGGGTGACGTAACCGGCTGCTTTGAGTCTTTCATATAGTTGGTCGATTGGCTCGGCGATGGCGGTGTATTGCTTGGGAGGTTTGCAGTCAAAGTTAGGGCGTGGCCTGGGGAAATTTTGGCGGGCGGGAGGTGATTGGTAGTGGGCATTATAGGCTTGGTAGACGGGTGCAGGTTGGGAATATCTTGGTGAGGTGGGTTGATATGTGGGAGAGGGAGATGATGGGTAAGTGGGTGATTGAATTTGGTAAGAAGGTGGAGGTGCTTGGTAGTTGGGAATAGGCTGGTATGCGAGATAGGGTACCAGGTAGGCTTGGTATTTTATTGGGGACTTGGTTCGCTGTGCAACCATCACGGCACTCACGTCCTTTTTCTTGGACGCGCCACTAGATTGTAGGGCTTTGTTGGTAGCCTGCAATGCTTCAAAATTAGTGACCATTCCTCTCTTAATGCCCTCCTCAATCCTTTCTCCTAGCTTGATAATATCGGAGAATTTCTGGCCCTCTATCAACATTAACCTCTCATAGTATTGCGGATCTTGAGCTCGGTCGAAAAATCGGTTCATCTGTTCTTCCTCTAAGGCCGGCCTGACCATAGCAGCCTCGGATCTCCATCGAGTAGCATACTCGCGGAATGTCTCAGTGGGTTTCTTTTTCAGATTCTGGATGTAGAAAATATCTGGTGCATTTCCTGTATTGAACCTGAACCTGTCCATGAAATCGGATGCCATTCCAACCCAACTCGTCCACTTCTTGGGATCTTGGCTAATGAACCAAGATAGCGCATCGCCTTTCAAACTTCTCACGAAGAGTTTCATGCGAATCTTCTCGTCTCTTCCTACACCGACCGGTTTATCACAATATGTCCTCAGATGGACCCTAGGATCCCCCGAGCCATCAAACATTTCGAACTTGGGAGGTTTGTACCCTTCGGGAAGTTCAACGTCCGGCTGGATGCAAAGATCCTCATAATTCAACCCTTCAATGCCTTTGTTTCCTTCCACGCCCTGGACCCGGCTAGTCAACTTTTTGAGCTCAGCTGCCAGGTTTTTGATGAGAGAGTCTTTGTCATCAGACTCTGGTGTGTTTGTAATGGGTTGAGTGTATTGTGGCATGGTTTCCACATATATGGGAGTGTGGTGGGGATAATCATTCGATGGTTCAGGGATGAGGGGTGGAGTGTTGTTTTGATGAGTACCAGGTTGTTTCTGTGGCTTTGGGATGTTCTGTGGAGGTTGGGGTGTTGAGTATTGGGAAAGTTGATTTCTGGAGTAGTGAGGGAGAATGACAGACTTGCCAAGTTCCGAACTTGGTCTAATTCTTCTTGAAATTTCAGTAGCTTCTGTTCGAGCTGCGCGACACTTTCTTTGGATACCTGAACACCCTGAGGAACCTCTACCCTTTCAGCTGAGTCGTCCTTTCTGATGTTGTCCATTTTCGCTTTGTTCTTGCTTTTGATAGGACTTGGAGGAGGAGGAGGTGGAGGGCCCTTAGATCTTGTGGAGTAGGATGACGATGCTAGAATGCATGAACTATCCTTTTGGGGAGGGGAATAAAAAATAAAAGTAAAAACAACAAAAGGTAACAAGTTAGTGCGGATTCTGTGAAAAAAATATTGTGGTATTTAAACACATAGTACAAGAATATAAATCGTGTCCTAAATTGGGTGCCTCGTTGTGCCCGAGGTAGGCCTAGCGGCAAGTTGATTTGGAGAACTTATAATGCTAAATGCCTCATTTTATTGATAAAAACAAGACGAATCCCAAAACGACACTAAAGTTGCATAAGTAAAATGTCACTAATGGCCATTGGCCTTATTACATTTCAAAGCGGAAGAGAAAAGAAACTCCTAACTATTTGGTCCCAGAAGGACCTTCCCCAGACTCGGCATGTTTTGCTCTATCGAACAGCGTCACCAGCTCACGCAATCCCAGCAGCAAATAAGCCCTAGCCAAATGTCCTCCTTCATTTCCCTCGGCGTTTTGGCAATTCTCGATCCTCCGGATGAATTTCCCTTCCAGCTCTACTAACCTTCGCTCCAAATGCCCTAGGAGCTTGTCGCCTCTGATAGCCATATCCTTCCATTCCTCGATCAACTTTTGATTTGCCTCTTGAATCTCCTGATGCTCTCTCTCGCACTCCCTGATCCTCTTGCGCAACTGGTTGTACTTAACCTGTATCTCAGCCCTTTCGTTGATGACCCAGTGACCTCGAACATACCCGGGCTGTCCTAACCCAGCATGATCTTCTTCTGGCCAACCTAGATAGTATGAGGTGTAGCTGGCATGATACCTGTCAGGTTCTATGGAATCCCTCTCCAAGACGATCTTGCTGTTCCACATTTGTTGAGCTTGACATTTGTATGGGCTATCGTCGTCTTAGAAATCAGCCCTGAAATGACTCATGTTTTCTACCTTTGGTACGACTTGCTTTCTCCCTGCTTGCCTCATGACCCGGAGAGGGACATAGGGATAAGTTCCCCTCAGACCAATGAGTATGAGAAATGGAGCGTCCCGAGAGCGGATGATGAACTCTCCAGTGGGGAACCATTCGAACATCCACTGCACCTTGTCTTCTTTCAAGTTTTCAAACAATTCTACCCATCCTTGAGCATCCCCTGGCCGAGCAAACATGTCAGGAATATAGTTCATTTTATTGGGATGGTGAAAGGCTATATGGTCATTCCACGGCCTTCGCGGAAGCTCTTGGCGCTATCGACCCTTTTGGAGATGTTCTATGAGCCAGAGTTGGAGTAATAAGTTGCAACCCTCAAAATGACTGGCCCCTCGTTGATAATTTTCCAAAGCTCGGTAGATCTCCGCAACAATCATGGGCTCTATGCTGAAATGTTTCCCTTCAATCCCCTCCATTAGTGTCTTGGTGACCATGGCTAGTCTGGTGTGGATCCTAGCCTTCTTCATGGGAAACACTATCATCCCCAAGAAACAGAACATGAAGACGAAAACCCTCCTGTGGATATGCCCCAATGAGGTGAGGGTGAATTCGTCTGGATAGGTGCGGTAGGACTTGCTATGACCGTACCTCTCGTAGAGGTAGTCGAAGGGAATATAGGAATCCTTCAAACAAGTCAAATCTGAGTTTTCTTCAACCCCATTATTTTGAAGAAACCTTTACCCTTGCGGTTTTCTGGCATGAGCAAACTCGGAATCTCCCAAGGAATACCGGCTAACGCTCCTATTTCCTCGAGCAGCGGGGTCATTTCAAGGTCCCCAAATCAAAATACCGATCTATCACTGTCCCAAAATAAGGTTCCAGCCTCTATAATTTTGTTGTCCGGCTGAATTTCCAAAAGAGAGGGTAAGTTTCCCAAATACTTGCGGACGAGAGTCCGGTCACTGGAATGAAGGTCTTTCCACCATCTTAGCAACCTCGGGTGAATATTGGTTACCATGCCGAATCTGGGGACTTCGTGCCTCATTTTCTGCAAAACAAAGCGTTAGTCCCTTACCCCCACTGAACTCGACTATTTAAATCAATAATTAGCATAAACAACATTTAGTTCTCCAAATAAATGCATAGAGTACGGTGTTGTCCGTTTCGGTCCCAGGGGAACCCAGTGGACTTTGGATAAGGCTATCCTAAAGAGTCATTATGTGGACAACATAACTGACTCGACTAGGTTTGACAGTGATGCATGAAAAGTTAAACAGGATAAGGTTTCTATGGGGTGCTAGACCGGCACCCTTGAGCGGACAACTCAAGAGGGAAAGGCACGGAACCATCGACTGCACCGGTGATCGGCTAGTTTTACCGCAAATACGCCTTTGCCAAAATTTAGGGGTAATAATATTGGAAGAGCGCAACCACTCATCAAGCGTTGCTATGGTAATTGTTTGGCACGAGTGGAATATGATGTTGAAGATGCAATTACAGAAAATGAAACAGATTGTCAAGTATTTTCACGTTCATAATGGTTACAATAATTGCTCGAAAATTACAACGGTATTGAAAGAAAGCAGTAAATGAAAGCATTAAAGAAAAAGGAAAAAAAAAAGTCAGTTTCGAATAAAGGTATTAAACAAAGCAATAAAGAAAACAATAAAGTCACATATAACATGAAGTGGTAAAATCCTAAAGAATCCCCAGCAGAGTCGCCATGCTGTCGACGCCCCCTTTTTCTCGCGAAATCGGGTTTACGACATTTGGGAAGACAACTCTATTCCCGTTTGGGAATTGGCTTTTTGGATTTGAAGAGTCGCCACCTAATGATTAAGTGCATTAGGACACTAAGGGTTTTTGAGTTGGAAAACCAGAGTTCGGGTAAGGGCTAGAAATTATCTCAAGGGGAAGGTGTTAGGCACCCCTCAAGATCCACTAGTGTGGTTCCCGGCCATGCTATGTTGTGACTTTAATGTAAACAAGTATGCAAATAAATTTACACATAAAGGTTGCTAACAAGCATGTTGGAACTTATAAACAAAGAAGGAAAAGGGATAATGCAGTAAAAAAGAATAAAGGGGAGTTTTGGGTGATTGAAATGACAGAATTTATTGATATTATGGATCATACACACAACACCGGTAACCAATCGTATGCGTAGTGTTATCGTGTGATCATCATCTCCATTGTCTACCCTTCCCACCCCGATAAGGTATTAAGCGCGAAATGGTGTCGTTACCTACAGCGTGCTATTACCCGTCCCTCCTATCAGTCCTGGAGGCTTTAGGACCACTAATCCTAAAGGGAGGGAGCTTGGCTTTTTAGAGGTTCAAAAGGTTAAAATAATAAGGCGTCAGGCAAAACACATAAGACAGTTATGGGAGCACAAAAGCAATTAAGGCTCAAACAAACCTCCTTTAATCACAGAAATCATGTAGTTTAGCACGTCTTACATATACTGATTAGGTCTAAATTATGCTTAACGTTAGGCAGGCTGGTTCATTACATATTTTTAGACAAGAAGTTCGCATTTGGCTCGCCTGGCTGCAACTTATCGAAGACTGGTGCAATTAATTAACTACTTACTTGTTTCCCTAAGTGATGGTATCTACTGGTTTCAGGAATAAGGAAGTGAACTGATTACTGAAAGTTGCCNCCTTCCCTTAATTAACTACCCTATACCCCAAAAACCTAATTCATTTCCCACCTTATACCCCCGCCCTAAAATCCTCTCAGCTCCCAAGCACTCTCAACCTATGCCCTAATCTCCAAACGCCGACCCCCCCTCCCCCCCCATCTATGGCCATCTTCGGTGACCTCTCATCATCTCTCAGGTCTCCAATGGCCTCTCTCATGTCATTCTTGCCATCTCTAAGGCCCTCAAGGGACTAGGGCCATCCCGTCTTGCATCTAGGGTTCATCTCCTGCCTGTTCCTGGCAATTCCAATGTGATTTCGAGTGAAATCTTTCTATATTTGCTATGATCTATGGGTTTCTAGACATGTTTCTTCATCTCTGTATGGTTCTCTTCGAAACCCTAATTTCGTTTCTAAACTTCCTAGATCTGTACAGATCTAGGACGATCTGAGTTTGTTTTTTGTGTGTTTTACAATACCCTTGAGATTCTTTACAAGAATCATATGATTTCAAGTGTTTTTCATCATTTTCTAAAAATTAGGGTTTTCGGAATTTCTTTTAAAACTTTGTTGGATGATTTTTTGTGTTTAAACTTCTGTTTCTCACATATTTTGACTGATTCTATGAGTCTACTACAACCTTAACTCGCCTATGCTGAAAGCCCTAATTTTTAGGGTTCTTCGTTTGGTTTCTGAGTATTAGCATGTCTGATTGGTTCTCGCTTTGATTTCTTCTGATTTCTCGTAACTGTCTTGCCTTAATATGCTTCTACTGAGTTTCCTAGTCTAAGCTTTCACTGATTCTATGTGCTTGTGTTCATCTTGGTTGTTCACATCAAGACCTGTATCTTTCTCATTGAATCAGTATTGTTTAACTTTTGTTTTGCTAGAGTTATATGTCGACTCCTGACTATCCATGTTTTACCCTATTTATATGCTAAACATGCTGACTCTTTTCATGACTCTCTCTTTGATTGAGCCATTTAATATTCTGAAATCCTTATTTCTTGGGTTTATTTGAACACTTTCCCTTAAACTTTCGATTCTTACCTTTCTACTCGATTTGATTGATTTGCTTGCCTTAATTAATTTTTCCATACCTTGTCTGCATTATTACTTGATTCTTACTGATATTTCCTTAATTAGAACTTTATGCATCTACCCTTAAAACCTATGATATACCTAAAGCTTTACTTTATTCTTTTCCTTTAATACCTGGCTTGTTTACCGTTGATTGACTTGTCCCTTGATTAAGGGAAGATCTTGCTGATTTTTGGGTGACTTCCCTGATTTACTACTTAATTGATTTATTACCTTGTTTTGTGTTGTATAAACGTTCTCTTCTTTTAAGTTCAGAACAAAAAAAAAGGGACTCTAGTTCATCTACACTATTATACTTTCAAAAAACCCTCTACTCTCTTCTGTTCCTTACAATTCCAACTAGTTCGGCCGGCTGTAAGCCAAGGGTGACTACTGCATTATATTTACTCTGTATTCTGCATACTCTCCTTAACTGGTATGTTCTAATTAAATTCATTCCAAGCTATGTGTTTACTTTGTTCATGCAGTTTATCAATCTTGATTTCCAGTTTTATGAGTTATTCTACTTAGATGCAATCAGTATGCCTAGATTACTGTATCACAGAGCATTCATTAAGCTTAGGATTTCATACTGTTTAGCATGACCAAACCCTGCTTGTTCTAAAATATGGAATGCTTTCATGAAATGTTTGTCTGGTACAGTTTTTTCTAATGTAATTATGTTTGTGTCTTAAACCTATGTGTTCTCAACTTAACTTTGTAACTACCACCTATGTATTTGATTGCCATCACTGAGGTGTATGCTAGGTGTTCCCTCTACCTCTTTCCCTTATGTGAGATTTGTTCTGAAGTTGTATGTTCTCTAACCTGCTTTCTGACTATTTTAAATGTCTTCTTAAAGTATTCCTACTCTTAACTCTGTTCTGACTTTCATAAAAGTTCTTTTTGCTACTAAGACCTTTTTCTCTGTCTACCGAACACATTCAAAGTCATTATGCACTCCCGCGTTACTCCTAGAGTATTAGGTTCTGCCCCTCTCGCATGTGTACTGCCTTGAGATCCATGAGATTTCTCTGAACTCTGGCATGTCAGAGCTGGCCTTTCCACACTGCACTTGAATCAATTCTTGTTTTAGAAAAAGTCTAAGTGTGAGCACTGCCTGGGATCCTTGAGATCCTCAGGGAACTTTGACACACCTAGACATGATATCATCTATGAACCTTGGCATTTGAGGCTATTGGAGGCTTGGGGAAGTCAGTTGGGCCTGCTTCAGGCTCGCTATAGTTAACTTCTTCTTTTCTTTATTGTTTATGTAATTTATTCAGCCGTTCTGTAATAATTGTTTGTAAATAGCTTTGGGGTGCTTAGTGAAATGGGGTGGAGAGTTATACCTGTTGGGTAATTTGGGTAGAGACCATGCCTATCGGATTGTGTTAATGCACTTGCTATGTTTGCTTTACTTTCACAATATTAGAAATCATGTCTGTCGACGCCCCCTTTTTCTCGCGAAATCGGGTTTACGACATTTGGGAAGACAACTCTATTCCCGTTTGGGACTTAGGTTTTTGGATTTGAAGAGTCGCCACCTAATGATTAAGTGCATTAGGACACTAAGAAGGGTTTTTGACATAACTCAAGGGGAAGGTGTTAGGCACTCCTCAAGATCCACTAGTGTGGTTCCCGGCCATGCTATGTTGTGACTTTAATGCAAATAGATACACAAATAATTTTACACATAAGGGTTGTAAATAGATACGTGACAAGTATGTGGGGTCAAGGTCTGGATGATATACAATTTGTTTAAAAGGGGGACTAAACGCAGAAAATTAATCAATACATTGAATAAACAAAGAAGAAAAATTTGGAAGAAAAGGAATAATGCAGTAAAATTAAGGAGGAGTTTTGAGTAGTTGAAAAGACAGGATTTTATAGATATTAAACAAAGTTGTATAAGGAAAGGGGTCCTAGGTTTATAAATCACATGGATCATCCACACAACACCGGTAATCAATCGTACGCGTAGTGTGATCGTGTGATCATCATCTCCATGTCTACCCTTCCCACCCCGCTAAGGTATTAAGCGCGAAATAGTCTCGTTTACTTATTGCATGTTATTACCCGTCCCACCTATCAGTCCTGGAGGCTTTTAGGACTACTAATCCTAAAGGGAGGAAGCTTTGCTTTTCAGAGGTTTAAAAATGTTAAAATACTAAGGCGTCAAGCAAAACACATGAAAGCAGTTATGGGAGCACAAAACAATTAAGGCTCAGATAAACCTCCTTTAATCACAGAAAATCATGTAGTTTAGCATGTCTTACATGTACTGATTAGGTCGAAATTATGCTTAACGTTAGGCAGGCTGGTTCATTACATATTTTCAGGCAAGAAGTTCGCATTAGGCTCGCCTGGCTGCAACTTATCGAAGACCAGTGCAATTAATTAACTACATACTTGTTTGCCTACGTGATGACCTATAGGCATGGCATCTACTGGTTTCAGGAATAAAGAAACAAACTGATTAAGAAAGTTGCCAGTTTTAACAGAATGGTGCGAGTTCTGTAATTAGTGCTAATCTTAAAACGAGTGATTCAGATTTGATTGATAGTTCCTATAGGCATGCTTTCTAGCGTCGTTAATTTAAACATTTTTTACAGGCGTAGCAAGAGCGCGGAAATCCTATAGGCATGGTATCTGAATACTGTTAGTTTTTACTCCTATAAATAGTTTTGCCTAGTGACCAATGCATGCGTAGAGTCTGGATTTCTGGTTACTTATAGGCGTGGTATCCATATGGAGATGCAAAATTCCTATAGACATGGTATCTATATGGATGCATAAACCTATAGACATGGTATCTATATGTGCAGAAGTGCAGAAACCCTGTGGACATGATATCTATGTAGAGAAGTGCAGAAACCTTATAGACATGATATCTATGTGGATGCATAAACCTATAGACATGGTATCTACATGTGATATGCAAATGTGCAAAGCTGTAGGCAAGATACATGAGTACAGAAGTGTGGTAATTCCCTATGAGCATGATATCTACCCCTTTGCATGCATGGTTACCCTTCCCTTTTCACTAATCACCCCAGAGGTTATTACAAAATTTTATTACAGACCAAGATGAATCAAAAACGGGAAATTAATTCAGATCAAAGGGGGCTTGGGTCGGGCTGGTTTAAACGGGTTATTGGGCCATTTGGGTTTAATTAAAAAACTGATGGGGATGGGGATAAATTGGCTATAATTGAAATAACAAGGGCTGTTTGTTAAATAGCCAATTTTCCCCTTTTATTATTTTATAAAAATAGTAAGAAATGATTTAAAAATAAATTATAGGTACTGAACTAATTAATAACATATAAATATTAATGTAGAAATACTAAAAGTGATTTTATGATTATAAAATGTTGTTAATTGTAAAATAGGCCATAATTGCAATTGTATGCAATTTAGCTAAAAAAATACCAAACAAATGTATAAAAATATGCAAAAATTACTTTAATTATATCTTAGTGTAAATATGAGAATGAAATAAATTATTCACCAAAAATGCTAGTTTGGGAATAATTATTGAATTTTGTACTATTAAAATAGACAACAAATTAATTTTAAGATCATTAAAAAATAAGGGAAAAATACCAAATCTCTTGGGCATGCTTATATATGCATGTACATACTATTTTGAGTATATATAAATACATAGGGAAAAATTGGGTATCAACAGGTTCAACTAAAATGCTCAACACTTTTTGGTCAAACAATTTGGCGCCGTCTGTGGGGATTTCTTAGTCAAATTTTTTAGTTTCCTTTAAATCTAGGACTAGCCAAGTATTACTTCCAGGCTATCACAACCTCACCATCTCGGTATAAACACCAACTCGAAGTAGATAAGCTTTTGAGATAACCGTACCAATCTAGGTCAGATCTCTACATAAAATAGAAATTGTGACCAATGTCTATGCAAAACCCACGCCTCACCTGTAGCGATGGGTTTGGCATGTCATATGCATGTTTAAAGTAGGATCATAGTCGCTATGCGCTTGGCATGACCGCAACCCCATGTGACGTATTCACCTTGTATACCGTCCTGTACTCCCACCTCTTAGGAAGGGATGATAGCCTACTGTGTGACCCTTTGAAATAGCGGGCATATCCTGCCTTATTTTCGTACCCACATGCATTGGATGATTTATGAACAAAGTATGACACATTTCCCTTATTGTTTATGCATATCAGATTGGAACTCGGTCTCAATACCCCAACGGGCAAGGTAAGTCCAATCCACGAGAAGCCTAGGCGCGATTAACGAAGAAGCCAAATACGGCTGCCAAATCTGAAACCATCATTCAAGTATGAGGCGAAGCGAGCGACCCTGCAGCGTCGCTACTCCTTTCACTGACTTTCCAGGCCAAGGTAAGGCAATTTTGTTTGGGTTTAACTTATCACGCTCTCTTGTTGTTTCAGAACAGGAACACGAGCACTCTCATAGGTACGCAAACAGGGAAAGGACACCACCAAAACACCCTAGGAAAAAGTTCCATACCATGCCATCCCGCAAGCAATAACAGAGCAAAGCCCTCTAAGCCGTACCATACTACAAATAACAGAAACGGCTCGGCACAGGTCGACTATTGAGAAACAATCTCCGGAACAGGGGACTCACACATGAAACACCCAATATCTCCAATGAAATCAAAATTAAGCAAACCAGGACTCACCTATGAAATGCACAATATTCTCCAATGAAAGCAAAATTGAGCAAATCGGGACTTGCCCCGACGCACACCTAAACAATGCGGCCAGGAGCAAAGTTCTCCAGTAAAAATAACACAACAGGTATTTCGACCTCGCTCAAATTAACACCCTTACGGCCATCAGCCATCGCCAAACGAAAGGAAAGTTCGACCTCGCTCGAATTTACAATGGCTTACAATTTCAACCTCGCTCAAACTAACACCCTTACGGCCATCGCCAAATAAAAGGAAAGTTCGACCTCGCTCGAATGTACAACGTCTTACAATTTCGACCTCACTCGAACTAACACCCTTACGGCCATTGGCCATCGCCAAACGAAAGGAAAGTTCGACCTCGCTCGAATCTATAACGGGTTACAATTTCGACCTCGCTCGAACTAACACCCTTGCGACCATCGGCCATCGCCAAACGAAAGGAAAGTTTGACCTCACCGAATCTACAACGGGTAACAATTTCGACCTCGCTCGAACTAACACCTTTACGGCCATCGGCCATCAGCAAACGAAAGGAAAGTTCGACCTCGCTCGAATCTAAAAAGGGTTACAATTTTGACCTCGCTCGAGCTAACAACCTTACGGCCATCTGCCATCACCAAACGATAGGAAAGGTCGACCTCATTCGAATATATAAGTCAGAAATTGACTTCACCCAAGATGGCGACTCCAAATGTCGACTTCGTTCGAATATATAAGTAAGAAATTGACTTCACCCAAGATAGCGACTCCAAATTTCGACCTCGTTCGAATATATAAGTCAATTTTTTTCCCAATATGGCAACTTCAAGTTTGACCTCGCTCGGATAGAAAAATTGACTTCGCCTAAATTGGTAAGTCAAAATTCAATCCTACTCGAGTATACAAGTCGAAACGGACTTCGCCCAAGGTGGAGAATTTAAATTCGACCTCGTCTGAATTAAGGTTGGTTCCGCCTGAGTTAGTAAATCAGAAGTCAACCTCGCCCAAACTTGCAAGTGCGGATTCGCAATTAAAAGGATCAGGGACTCATCACAATAAAACTCAAAAGATACACAAGCGAAGGCGAAACAACTATTTTATTCAAATATACGTCACAACCGCACCCTACAAAAGGCCAAAACGGGCCCTCGGGAAAAGATGAAAGTAAACAACAAAAGAACAAAAAAAACTAAGTACAAAGGTTGCAACAAAAGCTTCACTCAGCGTTATCCCCACCGCCGTTCTCTCCAACAACATCATCATCATCATCAGAAGAGAGCTCATCCTCGATATCAACGCCCTCACCGGCCTCCGGTGTCGCAGGGTCATAACCGCAGGCAGTGCAAGCCTCGCGTGCCTTCGCCCGAGCATCTTCAAAGGCGGCCTCTGGAACATTCCCCGCCTCCCATAAAACCTTGTATATATCACGGGTTCATTCATTATGAACTAAAAAGTGGTTGGCTTGGGCCTCGGCATGGACCCATAGCTCATACAGGCGGTGAGAAACAGTGGCCGAAGCAGACTCTTAAGGGGGAGCTTGAGCCAATAACTGCGCCTATCAGCTTTGAGAGCCGCAACTCGATCCCCCAAGATTGAAATGTCTCGATCAAGTTCACCAATTCACTCCTCAAGCTGTGCCTCCCTTAGCGTGGTCGTCGCTCTCTCAGACTCCTGTTCTTAATTGAAAATTTTGATCATTTTACCTCTTAAAGCACTTTAATTGTGAAATAAGTGCTTGAAGAAGTAAGGATGGAATGTGGGGTGGATTTTGAGTTGAACCAATGAAAGAAAGAAGGGTGCACTTGTTTTGTAAAATAATACACCACTACCAAAAGTTGAAAAAGAAAGAAAAAAATCTGGAAAAAAAAGAGAAAAGAAAAATATAGATGAATAAATTATTGTCTTGTTCTTGCTAGTGGGTATGAATTAAAGTAGTGCTTAAAGAAGCAGGGAACGTTTTTTGGGGTGATATTATTTGTGAAATTGAAGTGGTGTTGAAGAATTTGCGCTTAAAGTTGATTATGTGATGTGTTAAAGTGCTTAGGAGGGTGAACCACTATCCCTAAATATATCCTACCCGTCCCTTAGCCCACATTACACTCATGAAAAAAGTCCTAATTGATTTTAGATCGAGTGAGCCTACATTAGTGGAGATTTAAATTAAGGGCAAGCTTATGGTACCAATTACATGCATGTGACTTCTTTCGTGAAAGTGAGAGACTTTCTTTGATATATGTGAGTCCTTAATCTATATTTGATCATGAGATTCGAATGTGTGGATTCAACTTACTCTCGTTGCTTTTGTTGTGAGGGCATATGGTTTCACGAGGGATAGGTAACATTACTAGACTTCTCTACGATGTTGAGTGTTCAAGCCATGAGTGCATTGTGACATTGAGTCGGTTTTGAGGCTAGGATTGTTATGAGCATGTTGTCTTTGTTTGAATATTTTTGAAGTGTGGCATAAGAAAAAGGGAAGTGTATGTGATTGCATATGCTAAGGTTTAATTGTTGCTATCAACCATGGTCATTGGTGTAGTGTGCTTCAAATATTTAAATATAAAGTGCTAAAAAATAATACAAATGCTGGCTTACTCGAGGACGAGCACGATTTTAAGTTTGGGGTGGTGATATTCGGCCAAAAATGCATATATTTACCTATTGTTGCCTCATGTTATAGTACTTTTAATCGAATTTTGAGTATTAATTATATTACTTTGTACTAAATATTATATTTTAACTTTGTAGGAATAAAGCAGTGTGAAGATGAAGAGATTTGGAGCAAAATTGAATAAAACACGAAAGAAAAAGAAAAAAGATATAATAAGACGGGGGGGGAGGAGGGCACCCTTTGGTGTTTGTTCCCCCAAGTGAAGGACAAGAAAAATGGAAATAAGCAACAAAGAAAGAAGGCGTCTAGCGCTTAGAGCAAATTGAAGGCAAAAACGTACTGACTTTAGCGCCAGGGCCAGCGCTAGGCTCTGCCCTGGACGCTCGAAACGGGACTTGTCCTATTTCGTTCGGGACTTAGTTATTTCGGTCTTATACGGTCCCAACTCGTATTAAAGGGGTCCTAAACCTATTTTGGAGGAGGGGAGCACGTTTTTGAGAGGACTTTTTAACCAAGGGAGAGCACAGAGCCGTCGTGGAGGCCGGGTTTCATCTTTTCTTCCACCAAACATAGTAGTTTTTATGTTTCTTTGTATGATTTGTTATTTTCTACCACGTCTATGTGGAGCTAAACTTCACGTTCTAGGGTTGTGGTTCTTTCATGACTATGGTTATTCGTATATTGATTTTGATTTCTTAGTTTATCGCATTGATTTATTTATTCAATCTTGCGCTTAATTATTTAATTGCTTGATCACCAATTGAATAATATCTATGAATCTAGAATTTAACTCGAAAGTGGGAATTCTAGATTGCACATAGGATTGAGTAGAGCAAGTTCTTGAAACTGGGCATCGACAAACGGATTCGTGGTTAGGATAGACATATACCTAATTGCCTTGCTTGGTTGATTTACCGGAATTACAAATGCGTTCTTGCTAGTTCTAACTCCATAGACATATAGGCGTTAGGTTAGCTTGAATAGGCGAGTAAAAACTCGACAGATTCTTATGAGCAATATTAACCCTGTCAACCAATAAGCTAGATAAATTGGTTAGTCAATTTAATTGAAGAATACAATAGGAATGTTAGATAGCCCATAACCCTAGATCGTTTTCGTAACATCAATAACATAAAAATCTACTCTTCCTTGGTTCAAAGTTCATTATTTGTTTTCTTTTTATTTTAATTAGATTAGAGTCATATACTTCTAGGTTTAATTCTTATTTAGATAATTAGGATACTACAAGAAAAAGCCTTATCTGCGACCAACATTAGGGACGAGTTAATAATCTCGTCCCTAAAAGTATATGTATTGGGACGAAATTATATTGTGGTCCTTAATGCTGTATTTTACTGGGAAGGTACTAAATCTGGTCCCTAAAGAAATTAGTAACTGGTCCCAAATTATATTTGAGGGCCATCAGCAGGAGAGAATACCGCCAAAAATAATACTAAAATCGTAAAAATTTATTCTTTTCTAAAGAATAGGCGCTAAAACTAATATACTAAAATTAAAAAATTTTATAATTAAAGAAACTCTTTGTTTTCCCAGAACATATCTCCTTTGCCCTAGTCTCTAATCAACACAACGCAGGTGCTGCCTCCTTCTATCCATCTCTCAAAATCTGTGTTTTCTCAAAGCGAAGGTTGTAAATTTGTTAGTTCGTGATCGTGAATCGCATGTCTACCCTAGGTTTCAACCTCGCTCATTTGCGAAACCCAGGTATGCCTCCTCTTCTGAGTTCCTCTTTTTCATCTCTAAGTTCTTCTTCTCCTTCTTCTCTAACATTAGATTGGTAAAATGTTTCATAATTTTTGTTTCTTTTTTGTATAATCAATAGAAAGATTATTGGGTTTGGATTCTTAATTTGATAATTTGATTTCTCTGAAGTACACTCATGTTTGTAGCATATTGTGTATCTGAAGAATTAATCTTCAAACAGAGAAAAGGTATATTCATATTTGTTCATGTTTATAGTTCGGGGGAAGGTATATGGCAAGGAGTTGCAAGAAAATGCAAAAAGAAATTAGCATAATTTATTTCACAGGGGAAGATTAATGCTCGGTGGGTTGGGGGTGGTAGGGTCACATGGAGAATATTGAGACAGCTATCTACAGCTCGTAGAGGTTGAGTCTTGACGGCATTACTGGTATGTAGCAGTAGGTTAATGTAGAGAAATCAAAGACCATGAGCCCTTGGAAAAAGCTTCTTATATATTACACTTACTACTTTAATTTCTCTTATTTTCTTTTGTTATGGTTATGGTTAGGAATTAACAAGGAAATTTGACAGGAGTCAACCCAATTGGTTTATATTGACGCCCACTCCATCATATGACCTTGCTATATTCACTCTAGAAATTGAGATAGAAATCATGGCCTTCATGTCTAATGTAGTCAACCTCACCCTTGTTTTCAATTGGCGAGTCTTTGTCTTGTGACTTTTACATCTTCTGCTTGCTCTTCAACCATTCGAGCGCGGATCCAGGAGTTTAACATTATGGATTCTGGATGTTAAAATACGACTTCATGTGTTAGTGATTGGGTAGCAAATTTAATATTTCGAGCTGTAACAGATCTTTCATATATGTACACACATACACGATAAAATGTCTATAGATTAATATCTTGTGTCCAAAAGAAATGCTTGATTTTTAATTATTTTTTACTTTTCACTCTTGGCAGGTTCAATATGAAACCATTAAAGACTAAAAATGAGGTGGGATCATCTATGAAGACTGTCGCCAAATATGCATTCATCCCGCCAGGTGCTATACGAAATGGACAAGGACGGGGACGAGAACTTAGATCTTTGGTTGAGAAAGAGAATATGCCAACTAACAGTTTATTTTCTCAATCTAGTGATCTAGTTAAGAAATACATCCAAACAATTGAATCAAGTGAGATTTTTTAAATGTAGTATTTTTAATTTGCATAACTGGATTTAAAAGCCTAAGTATTAGTAATCTGATTTCTTTTCGCCAAGTGCTATAGGGAAGGGACGAGGACAAGGGCTTATAAATTCTACCATGTCTGCTGGTCAAGGAATGATATTAAGCAAGAAAAGTTTAATCACATGTGGGCAACTATTGAGGTAACAAATGCAGTTAAGAGTATGCATGTGCATTTTGAGTCGCACGTACAATGGTATTATTTGCGCTGTTGCGAGGAAAAACCATAGGTGTAGTTAGGTGTGGTTGCAAACTTTTTATTCATAGAGTGTGCTTTTCTTATTATAACCTGTTCGATATTTTGCTGGTGTCTAGTGCATAATATAGCCTTAATTAATTAAGCTTCCCATATACTTGCAGGCTGCAAAAAAAAACTATACCTGAACTTGATCTCTGATTCACTTATTCACTTTTACTGTATCTTTCTGATACAGTTGCTTCTCTGATTTATCAAACTAGTGAACTGTACCTTTGCGCCCTCCTCATATGTGTTATTTTCTTAATTACAAAAGAACTTAAGAGACTAAGACATTCATGTTTCAAACTGCAAACAACTGCAGATTAGCTCTTGAAACATGGCTGGTTCCTTTAATTCCATACCACGTAACACAGCTAAATGGTTCTCCAAATCGTCCGCTGTTTGTTTTTCATTTTACATCCAGTCTAGTACAAAACATTCATAGAAGGTCTATGACATTACCCATTTCATCCCAAAGTTGTTTAAAAAGAGGTTCCTCAATTGAGCAGTTATCGGCAATAATCTGGTGTGGTACATCCATTTCATTCACCCAAATTGCTTTTTGAGATTGTGGTATATTTACTATGGTGTTCTCTTTTCTAGTTTTGTATTTTCTTTCCATGATAACTTTGTTTATTACTTCACATTGATCCTTAGTCGAGAATAATGTAGTTGCAAAGTACGCTGCCTGTGAAATTGCTGCTTAATCTTCTCCATTAGCTGAAATTGCAGAGAAAAATTAGTGCTGGAGGTATTTGGGTGTTCTTTCTTCAACATCATTGGATACCCCAGAGTTGCAATAACATAGGACTTTTTATAATTGTTTATGTTCTAATTAATTTTATAAAATTGATTCTATTATGCCAATCCTTTTTCTCTTCTTTTCCCACTTGATTGAAATGTAAAATGTGGCAGGTATTCTTGATAGAGGTATTCAAATTGATGGGCTTGGTATGAAGAGCTTTATGACCTATGAAAGTAATGTTCTTTTTGCTCTTCGCTTCATGATTGACTGCAACATCGTTGATGGTAACTGGATTGAAGTTCCAGTTGAAAAACATAAGAAAGCTGCATGGAATCTCTCATATAGTCAATTAGAGTTTGATTGCATGTATCCTAAGGCATGGCAGAATATACGATCTAAAGGGTGTATTCTATTCTATTAATAAGAATCATCACCTTGAACTTCCTTAACATTTACTTTTAGCTATTCTGACTTGATCAACCATCCTCCTGAAGGAGAATTTTCAAAGATGGCTCCCTTTCGCATATTGAGTTTTGATATTGAATGTGCTGGCCGTAAGGGCCACTTTCCTGAGCCTACACAAGATCCTGTTATTCAGGTGGAGTCCCCATCTGTTCTATATATCCAGAAAATATATCCATACTGTATACTTTTCTGTTGCTGACAAGATTTTAACTTCATTCTAGGTGGCCAATCTAGTTACCTTGCAGGGACAGGATTAGCCGTTAATTCGTAATGTGATGACCCTTAAGTCATGCTCACCTATAGTTGGGGTTGATGTTATGTCATTTGACACAGAAAAAGATGTATTGCTGGCATGGGGGGTAATCTTTCTGCATAACCTTTTTTATTAATTGGACTCATATTTCCACCTTTCTTCTCTTCCTTTTCGGTGTTTGGGGGTTTTGAGGGGGGAGGGGGTATAGGCGAGATTGTATGCGGCAGTTGATTCTTTCTATTTGACCCCATATGATGGCAGTATTAATCATCAATTTATTATAACCTGTTTCTTTTAGTGTGGGACACTCCGTTACATCCAATTTTAGTTTCAGATTCTCCATATTGTTTGTGCTCCAGATGGTAATGCATATGCAGAAGAGTGAAGAAGGTTTAACACATGAAATTTGGTCTAAGTTAGAAGTTAAAAGTAAAAATATGAACATGATTTTCATGGCTATTTACGCTTAGCTGGGCATATGGATCTTGGTTGATTGGCGCTGAGGAGGTGGTGGGACCTTTTAAAGTTAACATGAGCATATGAGTTATCGGCAAAAACTCGTTCGAAAGAAGATTGAGGTTTGATTTTTGCATTTAGATAACATGAATGTTTCTTTTGTTGCTTTTTCCTGCTCTGTTTTCTAACTTTATGGAAACTCTTTGCTATGAATATGAAAATGGCTACTGTGAGGTAAGTTGTTATGGTGAGCATAACTGCAAGCTTCAAACATTCCTTGTTCTCCATTTAAAGATTCACTTTGATTCTCTGATTCTTCTTTCCCTTTTGCACATTACTTTTTACTGTGCAATTTTAAATCCAAGTCTCTAGAACTTTTCTAATTAATTTTCTTATATTCCTGTAGCCTTGTTGATATTACTGGATAATACCTGATGAATTTAGACTGCTTTTGGGGCAAGCGGTTTAACCATTGCTAGTGTAAATTTACGTATATTATTTTACCAATTGTTATTCATCGTCTTTTCAAAATTTTGTGCTTACAGGTTTTGAAGATTGAAGCTACAAGTCAAGATTCATGTTTGGAAGATACACAAGCTCATTATTATTTTGTTAGGATGGTTATGTAAAACTTGACATCATAGTCAAGCTTAGGATGTTAGTAAGTTTTTTTGTTAAGGTGTTGAGCAAATATTGAAACTAACTTCATGGGATGTTAACATTGTAATTAATAACTTTATTTATATATTATATATATTTACCTTTTTAAATTTAGCTTTTTCAATAGCAATTTGATATTTATTTATAAAATAACACATACTACTTCTGGTTAATAAAAGATAAGAAATACGGTCGTTAAAATTATTATAATTATTTTAAATAGGGACCACTGTTACTTGTCTCAAAAGGATAAGTTACGACCAATTAAATGATGGTCGCTAAAATTGTTTAACGACGGGAAAATATATATTTTTCATAATATATTTATTGATTATTAGGGAGGAGAAGAGTGGTCGCTAAAACCATTTAACGGCGGAAAAATATATATTTTTCATAATATTTTAAGTGTCTACTGGGACGAGATATGTAGTCTCTAAAAGTATTTAACGACTAGATTTTTTGTTCGTCTCTAAAAACATTTAGCGACTAGATTTCTGAACTCGTCGTTGTTGACCTTTAGCGGCGGAAGCTATTACGATGGGGTGCGACCAGCTTTTTCCCGTCGCAGTTGATGTATTAGGACCAGATTTAGATCTTTAGGGACCAGATTTCCCTTCCTTAAAGGCCGTTTTTCTTGTAGTGATAGTCTAATTTAGTTAATAGTTAATCATATAGTCTAATTTAGTTAATAGTTAATCATAAGTTCTCGTGGATTCGACATCCGACTTTTAATCTCTTTAATACTTAACGATCGCGTATACTTGCGTGTGCGTTTGGCCGCAACACTAACTCCTGAGAAGACAAGCCAACAAGTGTTTTAGCTAGTCTATCTGTATACAATAATGTCTGGACACTCTCGAGATATTTGTAGGATGAGGCATATCTTTTGGCTATCTGTAGTGAGGTCCATTTTATTTGTATAGGCACATGCCTATTTCACAAGCTAGCTTGGAGCCACAGAAAGATTGGAGGAGAATAATTTCTCCTCTTACAGCAAAATTGGAACCAACCTTCTTTTCTCCTATAAAAGGAGATCAATTGTTCCTTTTCAAAACGTACCAATTCAAGATCCTTTTATTCTCTTGTCTTTCTCTGCTACTTTATTAATTGAGAGTATTTTGTAAGAGAGTTGAGTATTAGAAAATAGTTATGTGAACCCTTTCTTTAATGTGATCTTGTTCTCTTGAGGTATCTGAGGGTAATTAGAGTATTTACTCTAATTTACTTTAGTTTTATGTTCTCTTTGGTACTCTTGTTGGCATATATAATTGCTCCTCTCCGTTTGTAGACATAGGTCACCTTGATCGAACCACGTTAAATTTGTGTCTTCTTTCGTTTTAATCACCGTTATTATCAACTTGCATTATTTTTGTTATTGTCATTATAATATTATTTGGCTAAATTCTACACTACCCAAATTCCCAATCCTAACAATATTATATTTTCCAGTTCAAATATTGAACCAAGCATTTAGTTAAATCTCAATAGCCGCAATCATTGCCTCTTTTAATAAAAGCAGTTTGTTTACTTAGAAATGCTCAACATTACAAGTTACACTGTTCTACCACCTTTCCACAGATAATCTTGCGGACTTATGTATATACATAATTAGTTATATATATATATATATATATATATATATATATATATATATATATATATATATATATATATATATATAATTGTGCGAGTAGATTTTTTCCCCCTCTGGTATACGTAAGATAAAGGTAAAGGATTTACAATAATATAGATGCAGGATGAAAGTTATTCAATAGCTTATCCGTTCCATTGCCATCCTTATGGGGCCACCTTGTTTGTGCATTAAAAGTTCATAGACTTAAAGGTAAAAACGTACGTACTATTATTCTTATATATGTAATTAGGTGGAGATAGCCCGTGCCAGCGCGGGCCCAGTAATTCTAAGGGACACTTTGAACTATTCTCACTTCTATCGTGCCAATAAAACTGGTGGGCACTTTGAACTGATTCTCACCTATACTGCAATTGAGCATTCAACTAATTTGGTGGATGACTTCCACCAAAGTAAAATAAATAAATGAACAAATTAATATAAAAATGAAGCTTAAAAGGAACATGATCCGAATGACAGAAGGTAATACGCCATAGGCTTGCATGCCTTTCACGCTATAACTATTACAGTTTCTCCCCATCACATGCTTTGAAATTTGTTAAAAGTGTTTATGATATCTTTGGTTACTAAAACTCCATTGATCTTTCTTACAAGATTAAACTAAATCTCAGTATTGTATTTGCAACAGTGCTTTTTTATTGGTCCCTGAATTCACACGCTTCCAGAATTTACAACTACAGCAAAATGCATTCTACTGAGCCACGGAAAATGTAATCTCGCAGCTTTTATTTCCCTCAACTTGCCTCTTCAATTCTTGATATAATGTTGCAGCTTTTATTTCCCTCAACTTCCCCTATATATGAAAATCAAATGGTGATGCAGAATTGTAAAAAACTACGACTGGTACAACCAAGTGCAATCCAGTTTCACAAATAAGATCACTTCTATAAAAGTTCTCTATGTCAAATAACCAGATCAGAACATCCAAGTTTGGCCATGTGAAACTACATTAATAATTGATACTTGCTAGAACTTGGTGAAATACATGAGGCACTAAGAGATAACAACTATGAAGTTAATATTGAGCTACAGAAGAAAGAAACGCCAGTGCACTACACATCCTTGAAAGGAAAATCAAAGATTACATATAACATCAAATTCATTTGTGCAATCATATAGTGCAAAACAAACTGTTCCAATGTTCTTATAACGCCTGCACTTGAGTGATATTAATCTGTGTATTCTCTTGTAGTTTCATATTTTCCTAACCCATCCTTTCTCTAATTATGGAAGATACATAATTGGTCAAGATAATTAAATGGTTTCTTCTCTTACATTTGAGTTATTTAGGTAGACAGATATTTTCTTACTTTTATTTTCAGTTTATCATTGAGGATCTTTTTTGTGTCTTTGATCACATTTTCTTCTCAATATCGAAGAGATTGTACCATCATCCCTTTTCAAAGTGAAGAAACTATCATTTTATTTTTATATTCTTGTATTTTCTTTTGAATGTTTGAAGACACCATATATGAACATTTAAATACTTAAAATTTAAATTTTCTACTTGTCTTGAGCCACTAAATAATCATAGTCAAGCTGCATGGACCATAAGACTATAAGACTATTCCATCAAAAGAGAAATATATAACCAATACAAAATCTGACTTTATTTTACTGCTCTTAATCTTTGGAAATGTTACCCTTGATAAAATTCACCTCTAAATATACTAGCTTTAACTTATCTTCAAAAAATATCTATTATCTTTAACCACATGTTAGATGAAAAATCCTTTTTCCTTTCCCTTCTTTTCCCTGATAATAAGTGTGCATGAGATCTATATGTTGTATGGTAAAGTGGAATTAAATAGAAAGAAAAGGAAGCAAAAATGATATATATGACACGGGCTAAACGTGTCATGACATAATGGTTCTTTTTTCCTTTCTTTTGGGTGATGGCAACAGGGATAGTATGAAAGTTTTGTGCATTCTAGCTTTTCCCACTAACCTTGATTACATACTAATTTGCCTAACTCTTTTGTTTTTTTGGAGAAAATAGAAAAGATTGATTTATTAATAAAGCAGTCATATAACAGCATATTAAGTGCTTCAAAACTCTGGCACATTTGGCGTTTATACGTTTTTGGGTTAGTTTTCAAAGTGTCATAAGAGATTCAACTGATGTGTTATTCATCATATTACTAAAATAATTGATCAAAATTTTACTGTCAGTAATAGCAGAATACATGAGTATATAACTAAGCAAGATATTTCAACTTACAACTACCCTCGGCAACATATAAAGCAAGGTTGAAGAAACAATGAACTTGTACATCTGATTAATCAAGAAAGACTGGTACTGAAGCACTGATCAATACAAAAAGAGAGAACCAAAACTGAAACAGAAAAAGAAAAGCATCAAACAATGTATTGAAACAAAAGTTTTTTAACCAGTACAAAATAATTTTATTAAATAAAGCACTAAGTAGGTGATGCGGTACTACAAACAGAAGTAACTACATTCGTCACTAAATCTGAAGCTTGCTAAAACAGATTTAGCATATTGATTGCATCGTCAATATACTCATTCTTGCACCAGAAAGATAAACAATGCTAGGCGCTTGTGTCTAATCCTACTGATTGACTCTACTATGATTTCAAAACAACTAACATTAAACGGATAAATACCTAAAACTATACAACTGCAAGTATCCATCCGAAATAAAAACCAAAAAAAAAAAAATGATAATAAAACTAAGGTCTGGATTATGAGATTATCTTGAATTTCTTGAATCAACTTGAACCTAATAATTTAATCGAGATAAAATTTCTGTGATTTCACCATGCAAATTAAGCAAATCAGCATCAATAGTAGAAAAATATGAAGCATGTCAAATACAACTGTTGCCCAGCTGTAAAATGTTAAAGAAACGAACAATTAGCAAATTTTCTACTATATTCGGCTAAACAAGTCAATAGACAGAGTTTTCCAAAACCAATCATGAGGCAATGTGTAACTGGAACAAAATATTACTCTATCCCAAAATACCCCATTTAAAACCCCAAGTCAAAGTCTTAAAACCCAACCAGCACAAGAGGCTTAAACTCAAGTTGGTCTGTCGAGAAAAGCAACCAACTTTGGTCGCTAAACTAGCAAAAATAATAAAATAAATAGTTGAAACAAATTAGCGACCAAGGTTGGTCGCTACTAGGTCGCTAAATTAGTCAAAATATTGACTGGACTGGTCAGACTTGCTTGATCAAAGGTTTACTGAGATTAGCGACCAATGTTGGTCGCTAAAGTGAGACCCACCTACAAAATTTTAATAATTATATTACTATTTTAAAAAAATTATAAAATTTAAATATATATAATTTAAAATTTGCGACCAACGTTGGTCGCCAATTAAAGGGTAGGCAGATAGCGACCAACTTTGGTCGCTAAAGTGGGACTCAGTTATAAAATTTTAATAATTATATTATAATTTAAATATTATATAAAATATAAATAAATCTGATTTAAATATAGTGACCACCTTTGGTCGCTAAACTAAATTCATGTACAATTAGCGACCAAAGTTGGTCTCTATTCATGTCAACAATGGTGAAAATTAAAAATCACTTTTGTATTTACTATCTAAATAATATAAATGTAAGCCGTTAATACTTTTGTAATACAAGGGATGAATAGTACTACGAAGCGTGCATGTGTGTCTATATATATATATACTTACGCTATACTATGCACTAAGTATAAGTGTATTAGGTAAATATTATATCGAATATAGCTTTTATATATATATATATATATATACTGTCACGACCCCAACCCCGGTCGTGATGGCGCCCAACATACTGCTAGGCAAGCCCGACCATTTAGACAACCTTAACCAATTAATCACAGTGCATGACTAAATTAACATAGCTGAATTACTAAGTCAAATGCTGAAATCCTGAAATAGATTCAAACATACGGAAAACCCAAAATATAAAATGACTACACAACCCGTAGAATCCGGTGTCACAAGTCTGAGCCTCTAATACATGAGTATCAACCTACTACATATCGTCCTCTAGAAATGCGGAAAAAAAATAAATAAGATAGAAGGAAGATCAGGACTGCGAACGTCAAATGCAGCTACCTTGAAACTCCCAAATGTGATGCTAGGCAGAGAAGTCCTCACTCAGCCTCAGTAGTACCTGGATCTGCAAGCAAGGTGCAGGGAGTAATGTGAGTACTTCGACCCAGTGAGTAATAAACATAAATAGGTGGAGGAGTTCCAGGATTGTCTTGAGGATTAGTCATGGCGGATAATTGCTGGAAATATTTTGGGGATTTTTGGAGAAAAAAGGGTTTATCAGAAGGATT
>NW_017674960.1:29493-69310 GCF_001879085.1 Nicotiana attenuata
GTAAAATAGTGAAAAACAATTATAGAAATATCACAGCAGATAAAGGAAAAAATGACAATTAAGAATACGCAATGCAACACATAGACCGGTACTCTCCAGTACCCGCTGCGGTGTGCAGCCCGCTCCATTTGTGTATCGTCGACGGCGCTCACTGGGGGTGTGCAGACTCCGGGAGGGCCCCCTTACGGCCCAAGCGCAATAATAAGGCATATCGTGGCATCAACTAGGCCCTCAGCCTCATATCAATATCAATATCATACCGTTGCGGCGCGCAACCCGATCCCATACTCAGTCAAAAATCACATAAGCCTCTCGGGCACATTAATATAGAAATATTTAGCCCAAACTTCATTTAAAAATATTAATTAAGTTTCCAGTTTGAGAAAAAGTGGCTGAGTTTGCAAAACAGTATTAAATACTAGGACTGAGTTCAATTATCTGTAAATATGGTAAGAAACCAGTAAAAACAATCCCTGAAGGATTCAAGCAGTTGGCACAAAGCCCAATTACGATAATTACTCCATTTTTATAAGGATATCTACTAAGCTTCAATCAATTAGGTAGTAATTTTATTAAGCGGGACGGACCAAGTCACGATCCCCGACGGTGCTCTACTCCACGCCCGTTATCCGGCGTGCAAGTCACCTCAACATAGCACTACAATGTGTAAATTCGGGGTTTCAAACCCTCAGAGCAGCATTTACATCTATTACTAACCTCAAGCCGGCCAAAATCCTTGCTCGCTATGCCCTTGCCTCTCAAATCGACCTCCTCGTGCGTCGAATCTGATCAAAACCACAACGAATACGTCACAATATGCCAATGGAACAATACCCAATCGAAAACAATCGAAAAATAGCAAAAATCTCGAAATTAGCAAAACCCGAGCCCCGGGCCCACTTCTCGAAAATCAGAAAATTTAACATCAACGGACTCCTTATCTCGCCACGAGTCCATACATATAAAGATTACCAAAATCGGAGTCCAAATGACCCCTCAAATCCCCATTTTAACTCTCTTAAGTTTCAAGCCCTAACCTCCATTCTAACTCCTTAATTCCTTAGTTTTTCAGTCTAAATTCATGTAATAACACCTTAGAATTGTGTTTTAGACTCCGAATCCTTACCTCAAAGAATCCCTTGATTTCTCTCTTCCAACTCGCCCAAATTCTCCAAGTCCGAAGTGAAAATATGAAACCCTTCAAAAATTCGCGAAGATGAAATTTAATAACACTGCTCAGTCATTTCCGCATCTGTTGCTCCATGATCGCATCTGCGACTCCCGCTTTTGCGGTCAACAGGCCACTTCTGTGGAAATATCCGCTTATGCGGTTGAACATCCGCTCCTGCGCCTTCCGCTTCTGCGGATGAAATCTCGCATCTGCGAATCCCCCATAAAAGCTCAAATACCGCATCTGCGGTCCTCCTGTCGCTTCTGCGACTCCGCAGATGCGGTCACCAATTCCGCACCTGCGGTCCCTGCCGCTTCTTCGGCTCTCCCCTCGCTTCTGCGGTCCCATTTCCGCAGAAGCGAAAATACCAGAAGCAGCTGCAATTTCTTAAGTTCACAAACCAAAACTTCCCGTTAACCATCCGAAATCACCCCGAGGCCCCCGGGACCTCAACCAAAAATACCAACACCTCCTACAACATCATTCAAACTTGTTCCAATCATCAAAACACCTCAAACAACACCAAAACCATCAAATTACATCGGGTTCAAGCCTAAGTTCTTCTAAAACTTCTGAAATACGCATTTGATCAAAAACCTAACCAAAACACCTCCGAATGACCTGAAATTTTGCACACACATCCCAAATCACCTAATGAAGCTACTGCAACTCTCGGAATTCCATTCCGACCCTCAGATCAAAATCTCACCTATCAACCAGAATTCGCCAAAATACTAACTTCGCCAATTCAAGCCAAATTCTACACCGGACCTCCAAAATCACTTCCGATCACACTCCTAAGTCACAAATCATCCCCCGAAGCTAACCGGATCGTCGAAATCCACATCCGAGCCCTCTAACTCATAGGTCAACATCCGGTTGACTTTTCCAAAATAAGCCTTCCTTAAAGAGACTAAGTGTCTCATTTCCTTCCAAAAATCAACCCAATTCAACTCGTTCACACAAGACACTGATAATGAAGCATAATGAAGCAGGAAATGGGGGAAATGGAGCGGTTCTCATGAGACGACGGGTCGGGTCGTCACATCCTCCCCAACTTAAATAAACGCTCGTCCTCGAGCGTACCTAAAGTTGTCCTAGAAGCCAACCAATAGCTGAATGACCTTACCAAGCATATACCCTGGGTGATCCCACGTCACCCTATCTCGCATAGGTCCGATAGCACAACATAGCTGAAATTCCACAATCCATCTAGTCCATAAACCATAGAACCACATTGCACTTTCCGAAATCATACACAAGATCAGAACCTCACATCTATACTCAGAATAAGCCCGAACTAGCTGTAATAACCCATACCTGCAACCTCAGGTGCAATCATATGATATATTACATAACCCAAACACTCGGAACGATAACTTCTATTCACAGCAGTTGCCCACAACACCCGAATACCGGTAGAAAACCTCTTATCAACTAAGGTTTTATTCCAACACTTTCATATGCTGCCAACGATAAATGAAACACGCAATAAACCGTAACCATTTCTCAGATCAACCATTCATGAAGCCACTTCCCTTTTGACTAATACCACAGCAGATTCCGAGCCGAACCTCGATATTATCCTTCCAACAAGCTGAAATCAAATCCGTTCGTATTCATTAGTGACCCCAACGATCACCTCGAATCCAACACACCACTCTGGTGATATGACACCTCAATACAGGCCTAAGCCACAACTTGCATAATACGCGCTACAATAAGAAACGGTCTGAACATACTCAAATCATGAAAAATGACTCAAACGAACGAGCTGTACCTCAAGCTCATCAGTACCATCACAACACAAGGCTGAGTCTACCCTGAAAGCAGTACCCCGTCTCACATCATAGAAATAGAACACCTGAATCTACCCTGAAAGGTCACATCTCCACGTGGCCTCGCTACAATGTGCGATCCTTTCCAAACAATGTTACACATGAAATACCTCAAGTCACTATGCTTAAAATCGACAGCCACGCACAATTTGACGTCTGGAACCAGAGCAATTCATTACGCTCACGGTGAAACAAATAACATACGCCACGCAACCCGTTAGGTCATAACCAATACTCCATTTACCGAGCAACACCCAATTACTCTTCCCGCTCGACTCTCACTATGAATCCCCAATAGAACCGCACCATATGTGCCCATAACTAACAAATCATAACGTCTCACAACACCGAAAAGCAACTCATAGCTCTCCTCAGATCACTAACAAGCTCAATAACGATCGAATCAACCTATCCCTCAACAATACAATACGGGGCCAACCAAGCCAACTCAAGCTAAACACGTATCCACATCGGCCTACCAACGAACTCATTACCAAGAAAGCCTGAAGCTACTCCTTCCATTACTATAACTCTTGCCGGAGTCGTACGATAGGGTGCCCGACACCAAATCAATATTGAAATCCACAACCTCGCCCGGCGATATGCCCGGCCACAAGAAACGCATGCAAAAAGTCCCCTAAAACCGGAACGGAACCAATGGTAGGAACCTATGCACTGACATCCATCACGAAGGCCCAATTAAGAAAAGCAATCCTTCCCAGCCTTCCACTGGGTCTTTGAAATATAAACCACTTTGCAAGAACATAATCCAATACACCTCGCCTCTCAAACCGTGGCATTTCCGGCATAGCCCGTAGCACAATAGTTCAGAATCACCTAACACTAAGACAACCAGTCTGAATTTAAACATCACATCTAAAATCTAACATACCAGCAAATAAAGATCCAGTCGAGCCTCCAAATCCCGATTGCCGCTAAACGGTGCCGAATACACACGATCCACAACCACGACATAGCCTGTACATGAGAACTCCCAGTCTCCAACTCCATATAGCACACGACTCATCATACCTGATCCCAATTTTGCCGTCCGAACGCATACCACACCTTAAATACCCCCTCACTCCACGATAGATACTTTAAAATTTCCTGTGCCACCAAGCAAACCCGAATACCACCAGTTGATCCAACAAGAAAATGCCGCAATACTACCGAAGTATCATCAGTTTAATCACATTACCCTTTTTTTGAGACATGTACTCTCGTCAAATCGCTTCCAATTAGCAGCACAATTTCCTTGATTATCTGAGGCTACCCGTTTCCTAAGAGTTTTATGAACTTCTTTTCAAAACTGAACTGAAACCTCGTACACGCAAATCTCGATCCTCCACAACATACCGCATATACCATACCATCCAAGGATAGCAGGAAAAATATTATCTCCCTTCCGAGCCACAGACATCTACGCACTCAACTAGTCACGAACTTCCATTAATCCCATCTAGAAGAAAAATCATTACACGTTCCATGTCTCTCATATTCTTAGAAAATGCACCTCTTCAACCATGGTAGAAATCAACAAGAACTCTCTCAATTCCGTTTGCATAAATTAAACTGCCAGGACGGAATCCTTCTAACTCGACCAAGCTAAGCAAGCCATCAAAACCCAAGAGCATTGCTGCAAAATACTTGTAAGGGCTCATTACCTCAAACACATACGAATAATTAATCATATCCGTACCATACCGATTCGGTCTACTATCAAGTTATTCCATCTATCTAATTTCCCTTCTGATTCATCATCAACTTGATATTCTCCCTTGCTGTAGCACCACAGTTCCTCAACCCAGGCTCACTACACGAGACCCAAGCACAAGACCACACTGTCTAAGACCCATAAGCCACTGAATCCTCTCTAAAATATTCCCAGAAACACCACATTCCAAAATACTATACTCTGAAGAACTTCCTGCGAATCTAAATCTGTTACCTTTACTTTCCAGATTCTGATACATAGAATCCCATAATTAACATGAAAATACCACAAGTCTTGACCCTTTTTCCAATGAAAACACAGTCTCTAACCATATACACAACCTTATGACACCTGATTGTTACATGTAGAATCTTGAACACATTAAAACCATTCTAAAGAGTCATTTACTTCTTACTGCAATTCACCTGATCAAACGATCATAACCACCCGTGCCTCATTAGCACTCTAACACCACAGGATATGACCTCATCCCAATACAAACAAACATCTTTCTGCTCCATGCACCGAGCATCTTGACCAATAACAGCTTATGACATCCTGTGATTCTCACACATCTACGAAGCACCATATAACCTTTGTCAAAATTTTGCTTCACTCGTGCCATCCTCGGCTCAATTTCCGCAACCAGAACTTATTCGCCAGCATGCCTCAAACCGGAACCAACATAGCACATAACCGTACAATTAGCTAATCAATAGCAAACTCCCCAACTTGGCTCGAAGCCATAGATCAAAACACTCCTAATGACTCATGACGCACATACTCCATTGCTGCCTTAATACCATAGTGAGATTAAACTCAATCCTTCATAAGCTTGTGGAAACACAAATCATCTAGAATTTTTTTTTTTGCAAATCTCGCATTCACTCACACAACAGTTAAGCCCACTCTCTAGGAAATCCAATTGAGATGTCAACACATTTTCTTCACTTGTAATTGAGATCTTCTAATAGATAACATAAGGATCACACAACTTTAGAACACTCCGCAGGAGATGACCCACCTGCTTTTCCTCCAACAACCATTTCTGTACACCCTCCACCGTCCTAAACTGTACGCAGTCGCTTTGCCTTCCTAAGTCTGAACTCATACCGCAACATAAACTCGCAGAGATTACATCTCGCCCCACGATCGGGGAATCACAAGCCATCAAGGCACATCTGATACTGAGCGCTCACGCGCGCGTACGAACACGTGGAAGGAATTTCAAGAGTTTCTTTTCAAGTTGAATCAAGGACGCACGATAAGAATTCAAGAACGTGAAGTTTTCCTAAAGGTTCTGCAGCCTCTCAAGGATAAGTACAGACGTCTCCGTACCGATCCACGAGACTCTACTAAGCCGGCTCATGACTCACGAGACCAAGTAACCTAGGCTTTGATACCAACTTGTCACGACCCCAACCCTGGTCGTGATGGCGCCCAACACACTGCTAGGCAAGCCCGCCCAATTCAACAACCTTAATCCTTTTTATACAGTTCATGATTCAATTAACACAAATAATTATTAAGTCATAATACTGAAACTCTGAAATATAATTAAAACATGCGGAAAACCCAAGTAGAAATACTACTACACAGCCCGTAGAATCTGGTGTCACAAGTCTGAGCCTCTAATACACGGGTGTCAACCTACTACATATTGCTCTAAAGAAATGCGGAAATATAGAAAATAGGTTAGATGGGAAGATCAGGACTGCGGACGTCATGCAGCTACCTTGATGCTCCCAGATATGATGCTCGGCAGAGAAATCCTCACTCAGCCTCAGTGGGTGCACATACATGTGCACACAAGGTGCAGGGAGTAACGTGAGTACTTCCAACCGAGAGAGTAATAAACATAAATAAGGGTTGAGAGCAAGAAATCCTAGATAGGCACAATGTAAGCTATAATTACAGCAGTTTAATCCAGATAATGTCAACTCAATAAACCAATGAAAACAATGATGCTGCAACAGATAAGTAAATGAATGACAATCAATTAAGACATGCAACAAATAGTACGGTACTCTCTAGTACCCGCTGCGGCGTGCAGCCCGCTCCATTTATTTATCATCGACGGCGCTCACTGGAGGTGTGCAGACTCCGGGAGGGGCCCCTTACTGCCCAAGCGCAATATCAAGCCATCTCGTGGCATTAATTAGGCCCTAAGCCTCATATCAATATCAATATAATACTGCTGCGGCGCGCAACCCGATCCCATACTCAGTCCAGAATCATATAAGCCCCTCGGGCACAATAATATAGAAATATTCAGCCCAAACTTCATTAGAAATATTATTTAAGTTTCAAGTTTTGAGAAAAAGTGGCTGAGTTTGCAAAACAGTATTAAATACTAGGACTGAGTTCAATTATCTGTAAATATGGTAAGAAACCAGTAAAAACAATCCCTGAAGGATTCAAGCAGTTGGCACGAAGCCCAATTATGATAATTAATCCATTTTTATAAGGATATCTACTAAGCTTCAATCAATTAGGTAGTAATTTTATTAAGCGGGACGGACCAAGTCACGATCCCCGACGGTGCTCTACCCCACGCCCGTTATCCAGCGTGCAAGTCACCTCAACATAGCACTACAATGTGCAAATTCGGGGTTTCAAACCCTCAACACAGCATTTACATCTATTACTAACCTCAAGCCGGCAAAATCCTAGCTCGCTATGCCCTTGCCTCTCAAATCGACCTCCTCGCGCGTCGAATCTAACCGAAACCACAACGAATACATCACATTATGCTATAGCATCAATACCCAATCGAAAATAATCGAAAAACATCAATAATCCCGAAGTTGACAAAATCCGAGCCCTGGGCCCACTTCTCGAAACTCAGAGTTTTTTACAGAAAAGTGTTCTTCATCTTATCCCGATTCCGTACATATAAAGAACACCAAAATCGGAGTCCGGTTGACTCCTCAAATCGACCCCTAAAGGTCTCATAATCTCAGGGCCCAGAATCCTATTTTTCTACTGTTTTTCATGAATTAAAGGCTGGGATTATGGTCGATAATCACCCATAAACGAGTTTTAATAATCAATCACTTACCTCTGTGATACCCACTGATTTTCTCTCTTAAAAATCGCCTCAGAAGCTTCTTCCAGTTCAAAAATTGGAAGAAAACTCGACCTGCTCATTTTAGGTATATTGTTCACGCGTTTACTGCTCCCAATGGATTCCATGTGAAATTCTAACGAATTTAGGCTTTTGAATCACTCAATTTGACCTTATAATGAAGGAGATATGTAGGTTTTAAGATTTGCAAATAGTGCAGGTTTTTAATACGCCGTCAGGGGCAATTTCGTTATTAACCTAAAAATCTGGGCAACCTTGGTAAAATGGCTATGAAATCCTCATACGATGTCCAAATTCGACGATTCTTTTTGCTACGGGTCCGTAATTACGATACAGATCTAATGCTTCATTCAAAACAGTAATCGGAGCTCATTTGTTCAATATGATATCATTTATGCTTGAAGAAACGACGTCGAAGCATAAGAAAAACGAGCACAACGCACCCCAAACCTATCCGAAACTCACCCGAGCTCCTCGGGACCGCATACGAACATACTAACACGTCACATATGATCATTCAAACTTAGTTGCACTCTCAAAACACCAAAACTAACATCAAAATACCAAATTTACATCGGATTCAAGCCTAAGTTCTTCTAAAACTTCCGAAACACGCATTTGATCAAAAACCCAACCAAATCACCTCCGAATAACCTGAAATTTTGCACACACATCCCAAATCACCTAATGAAGCTACAGCAACTCTCGGAATTCCATTCCGAGCCTCGGATCAAAATCTCACCTATCAACCGGAATTCGCCAAAATAATAACTTCGCCAATTCAAGCCTAATTCTACACCGGACCTCCAAAATCACTTCCGATCACACTCCTAAGTAAAAAATCATCCCCCAAAGCTAACCGAATCGTCAGAATCCACATCCGAGCCCTCTAACTCATAGGTCAACATCCGGTTGACTTTTCCAAAACAAGCCTTCCTTAAAGAGACTAAGTGTCTCATTTCCTTCCAAAAATCAACCCAATTCAACTCGTTCACACTAGACACTGATAATGAAGCATAACGAAGCAGGAAATGGGGGAAACGGAGCGGTTCTCATGAGACGACGGGTCGGGTCGTCACATCCTCCCCAACTTAAACAAACGCTCGTCCTCGAGCGTACCCAGAGTTGTCCTAGAAGCCAACCAATAGCTGAATGACCTTACCAAGCATATACCCGGGGTGATCCCACGTCACCCTATCTCGCATAGGTCCGATAACACAACATAGCTTAAATTTCACAATCCATCTAGTCCATAAACCATAGAACCACATTGCACTTTCCGAATCATAAACAAGATCAGAACCTCACATCTATACTCAGAATAAGCCCGAACCAGCTGTAATAACCCATACCTGCAACCTCAGGTGCAATCATATGATATACTACATAACCCAAACACTCGAAACGATAACTTCTATTCACAGCAGTTGCCCACAACACCCGAATACCGGTAGAAAACCTCTTATCAACTAAGGTCTTATTCCAACACTTTCATAAACTGCCAATGATAAATGAAACACGCAATAAACCGTAACCATTTCTCAGATCAACCATTCATGAAGCCACTTCCCTTTTGACTAATACCACAGCAGATTCCGAGCCGAACCTCGATATTATCCTTCCAACAAGCTGAAATCAAATCCGTTCGTATTCATTAGTGACCCCAACGATCACCTCGAATCCAACACACCACTCTGGTGATATGACACCTCAATACAGGCCTAAGCCACAACTTGCATAATACGCGCACCAATAAGAAACTGTCCGAACATACTCAAATCATGAAAAATGACTCAAACGAAAGAGCTATACCTCAAGCTCATCAGTACCATCACAACACAATGCTGAGACCCCGTCTCACATCATAGAAATAGAACACCTGAATCTACCCCGAAAGGTCATATCTCCACGTGGCCTCGCTACAATGCGCGATCCTATCCAAACACTGTTACACATGAAACACCTCAAGTCACTATGCTCAAAATCGAGAGCCACGCACAATGTGATGTCTGGAACCAAAGCAATTCATTACACCCATGGTGAAACAAACAACATACGCCACGCAACCCGATAGGTCATAACCAATACTCCATTTACCGAGCAACACCCAATCACTCTTCCCGCTCGACTCTCACTATGAATCCCCAATAGAACCGCACCACATGTGCCCATAACCAACAAATCATAACGTTTCACAACACCGAAAAGCAACTCATAGCTCTCCTCAGATCACTAACAAGCTCAATAATGATCGAATCAACCTATCCCTCAACAATACAATTCGGGGCCAACCAAGCCAACTCAAGCTAAACACGTATCCACATCGGCCTACCAACGAACTCATTACCAAGAAAGCCTGAAGATGCTCCTTCCACTACTATAACTCCTGCCAGAGCCGTACGATACGGTGCCCGGCACCAAATCAATATCGAAATCCACAACCTCGCCCGGTGACATGCCCGGCCACAAGAAACGCATCCGAAAAGTCCCTTAACACCAGAACGGAACCAATGGTAGGAACCTCTGCACTAACATCCATCACGAAGGCCCAATTAAGAAAAGCAATCCTTCCCAGCCGTCCACTAGGTCTTTGAAATATAAACCACTCTGCAAGAACATAATCCAATGCACCTCGCCACTCAACCCGTGGCATTTTTGGCATAGCCCGCAGCGCAATAGTTCAGCATCACCTAACACTAAGACAACCAGTCTGAATTTCAACATCACATCCAGATCTAACATACCACATAAAGTCCACTAGAGAACTTCCGTCTCCACATCCACACAGCACATGAATCACCATATCCGATCCCAATTTTGTCGTCCGAACACATGCCACACCTTTAATACCCAATCATTCCACGATAGATACTCTAAGATTTCCCTGTGCCACCAAGCAACCCGAATATCATTAGTCGACCCAACAAGAAATGCCGCAATACTACCGAAGTATCATCAGTTTAATCATATTATCCTTTTTCTGAAACTTATACTCCCGTCAAATCACTGCCAATTAACAGTACCATTTCCTTGATTACCTGAGGCTACCCGTTGCCTAAGAGTTTTATGAACTTCTCTTCAGAATTGAACTGTAACTCATCTAGCCAAGAACTTCCACTGATCCCATTTAGAAGAAAATTATTACACATCCCATGCTCCATATGCCCATAGAAAATATACATCTCCCAACCACCAAACCACGGTAAAACCCAACAAGAACTCTCTCCCAATTCCATTTGCACAACCTAAACTGCCAGGACTGAATCCTTCTAACTAGACCAAGCTAAGCAAGCTGTCAGAACTCAAGAGCTTTACTGCAAAATACCTGTACGAACTCATTACCCCGAAGACACACAAAGAATTAATCATATCCTTTCCATACCGATTCGGTCTACTACCAAGCCACTTCATCTATCTAGATTTCCTTCTGATTCCTTTTCAACTTGATACCCCCTCTTGTTGTAGTACCACAATCTCTCAACCCAGGCCCACTACCCGAGACCCAAGCATAAGACCACACTGTCTAAAACCCATAAGCCGCTGAATGCTCTCTCAATATCCCCAGAAATACCACATTCCAGAATACTTTACTCTGAAGGACTTCCCGGGAATCTGAATCCGTCACCTTTAACTTCCAGATACCGATACATAGGATCCCATAATTAATGATAAAACGCCGCAAGTCTCGACCTTCTCCAATGAAAACACAGTCCCTAACCACATACACAACCTCAAGATACCCGATTGTTTCCTGTAGAATCTTGAACACATTAGAACCATTCTCGAAAGTCATTCACTCCTATTCAAACTGCAAATTACCTGAACTAAAGAACAGAACCACCCGTGCCTCATTGGCACTCTGATACCGCAAAATGAAATCCTCATCCCAATACAACCAAGCAACTTCCTACTCTATGCACCGAGCATCCTTTACCCACAACACTCTAGACATTCTGTGATTCTCATACTCTATGAAGTATAATATAACCTTTGTCAAACTTTCCTTTACTCTAGCCATAGCTAATTCACTCGGGTGCCCCAAACTGGAACCAACATAGCACCTAACCGTGCAATCAACTGCTCAGAGCAGCCTCCCCCACTTGGCTCGAAGCCATAGATCAAGATACGCTCAATAACTCATAACACTTTTACTCTATTCATGCCACCATACCATAGCGAGATTAAACTCAAATCATTTATAAGTTGTGAAAACACAGATCATCCCGTACTGTAACTCTTCTGCAATTCTCGCATTCATTCCCGCAACAGTTAAGCCCACTCTCTTAAGCGACCCAAAATTTCAAATCTCAACACATACCTTTCACTTACACATGAGATCTTCCAACATACACATAGGGATCACACCACTTCAGAACACTCCGCATGAGTTAGCCCACATGCTTCGCTTCAATATAGCATTTCTGTATACCTTCCACCGCCATACACATTACACAGCCACTTAGTCTTCTTGAGTCTGAACTCGTACCGCAACATAAAATCTACTTCACTCCCATCTAGGAGACATGAAAAGATTCTTCACGCGCCCATAACTCAGAGTTACACATCCAATCACAATGGAAATCATACACTTAATAGTTCACCTATCATCCAGCAGACCTTCCTCNGTGCGGGGAGTAACGTGAGTACTTCCAACCGAGAGAGTAATAAACATAAATAAGGGTTGAGAGCAAGAAATCCTGGATAGGCACAATGTAAGCTATAATTACAGTAGTTTAATCCAGATAATATCAACTCAATAAACCAATGAAAACAATGATGCTGCAACAGATAAGTAAATGAATGACAAACAATTAAGACATGCAACAAATAGTACGGTACTCTCTAGTACCCGCTGCGACGTGCAGCCCGCTCCATTTATTTATCGTCGACGACGCTTACTGGGGGTGTGCAGACTCCGGGAGAGGCCCCTTGCGGCCCAAGCGCAATATCAAGCTATCTCGTGGCATCCATTAGGCCCTAAGCCTCATATCAATATCAATATAATACTGCTGCGGCGTGCAGCCCGATCCCATACTCAGTCCAGAATCATATAAGCCCCTTCAGCACAATAATATAGAAATATTCGGCCCAAACTTCATTAGAAATATTATTTAAGTTCCAAGTTTTGAGAAAAAGTGGCTGAGTTTGCAAAACAGTACTAAATACTAGGACTGAGGTCAATTGTCTGAAAATATGGTAAGAAACCAGTAAAAACAATCCCTGAAGGATTCAATCAGTTGGCACGAGGCCAAATTATGACAATTAATCCATTTTTATAAGGATCTCACTAAGCTTCAATCAATTAGGTAGTAATTTTATTAAGCGGGACGGACCAAGTCACGATCTCCGACGGTACTCTACCCTACGCCCGTTATACGGCGTGCAAGTCACCTCAACATAGCACTCCAATGTGCAAATTCGGGGTTTCAAACCCTCAACACAGCATTTACATCTATTATTAACCTTAAGCCGGCCAAAATCCTAGCTCGCTATGCCCTTGCCTCTCAAATCGACCTCCTCGCGCGTCAAATCTGACCAAAACCATAACGAATACGTCACATTATGCTATAGGATCAATACCCAATCTAAAATAATCGAAAAACATCCAATCCCGAATTTGACAAAACCCGAGCCCCGGGCCCACTTCTCCAACCTCAGAAATTTTTACATAAAAGTGTTCCTCATCTTCTCCCGATTCCGTACATATAAAGAACACCAAATTCGGAGTCCGTTTGACCCCTCAAATCGACCCCTAAAGGTCTCATAATCTCAAGCCCCAAAATCCTATTTTTCTACTGTTTTTCATGAATTAAAGGCTGGGATTATGGTCTATAATCACCCATAAACGGGTTTTAATAATCAAATCACTTACCTCTGTGATACCCACTGAGTTTCTCTCTTAAAAATTGCCTCAAAAGCTTCTTCCCAGTCAAAAATTGGAAGAAAACTCGACCTGCTCATTATAGGTATACTGTTCACGCGTTTTACTGCTCACAATGGATTCCTTGTGAAATTCTATAGGCTTTTGAATCACTCAATTTGACCTTATATTGAAGGAGATATGTAGGTTTTAAGATTTGTAAATAGTGCAGGTTTTTAATACGCCGTCAGGGGCAATTTCGTCATTAACCTGAAAATTTGGGCAACCTTGGTAAAATGGCCATAAAATCCTCATACGATGTCCAAATTCGATGATTCTTTTTGCTGCGGGTCCATAATTACGATACGGATCTAATGATTTATTCAAAACAGTAATCGGAGCTCATTTGTTCAATATGATATCATTTATGCTTGAAGAAACGACATCGAAGCATAAGAAAAAACGAGCACAACGCAGTCCAAACCTATCTGAAACTCACCCGAGCTCCTCGGGACCGCATACGAACGTACTAACACGTCACATATGATCATTCAAACTTAGTTGCACTCTAAAAACACCAAAACTAATATCAAAACACCAAATTTACATCGGATTCAAGCCTAAGTTCTTCTAAAACTTCCGAAACACGCATTTGTTCAAAACCCCAACCAAATCACCTCCGAAAAACCTGAAATTTGGCACACACATCCCAAATCACCTAACGAAGCTACAACAACTCTCGGAATTCCATTCCGACCCTCGGATCAAAATCTCACCTATCAACCGGAATTCGCCAAAACACTAACTTCGCCAATTCAAGCCAAATTCTACAACGGACCTCCAAAATCACTTCCGATCACACTCCTAAGTCACAAATCATCCCCCGAATCTAACCGAATCTTCAGAATCCACATCTGAGCCCTCTAACTCATAGGTCAACATCTGATTGGCTTTTCCAAAACAAGCCCTCCTCAAAGAGACTAAGTGTCTCATTTCCTTCCAAAAATCAATCCAATTCAACTCGTTCACACAAGACACTGATAATGAAGCATAACGAAGCAGGAAATGGGGGAAACAGAGCGACTCTCACAGGACGACGGGTCGGGTCGTCACAGATGATGTGTTGATGGAAGATGATGATGAGCAAAAGCAATGATGCACAAGTGAGTGTTGAGAATATGAATGATGAAGTCAGGATAGACGTTGATGACAACATGGAGGAAACACAAAATGATGTGAACCCGTCTAGGGAACATGTGATAGACATACCGGAAATGGTAGTTCCCAAAGCCAAGGCTCCTTTGACAAGGCCTCCTCCACCTTATCCTCTGAGGCTCGCAAAGCAAAACAATGAGAACCAATTCAAGAAATTCATTGATATGATGAAAGGTTTGTCCATAAATATGCCTTTGGTAGAAGCTCTAGAACAAATGTCGGGATATGCCAAGTTCATGAAAGACTTGGTAACAAAGAATAGATCCATGAACTGTGAAATGATCAAAATGAGACATCAAGTGAGTGCCATTGTGCATTCCATGGCTCCAAAATTAGTAGACCCTGGTGCCTTTACAATCCCATGCACTATTAGTACCGCCGATTTCGCCAAAGCTTTGTGTGACTTGGGAGCAAGCATTAACTTAATGCCATATTCTATGTTCAAGACGTTTGGGATTGGGCAACCAAGACCTACTTCCATGAGGTTGAAATGGCCGACAGGACAATGAAGAGGCCATTTGGGATAATTGACGATGTGCTAGTTCGGGTCGACAAGTTCATACTTCCTGCAGACTTTGTGATACTTGATTGTGAGGTTGACGACGATGTGCCAATAATACTGGGTAGACCTTTCCTAGCTACAGGGAAGGCCTTAGTTGATGTGCAAGCTGGGGACCTCACCTTCTGGATAGGCGATGAAAATGTTGCGTTCCATGTTTGCAAGTCAATAAGGCAGCCTAATAGCAACGAAGTGTGTTCATTGGCGGATCTTGTGATCGAAGTGATTGTTGAAGACACAAGTGCTGTGATTAATGTGGAAGACCCATTAGAAGTTGTGTTATTGAATCATGATGTGGATGAGGATGAAGGCTTGGTGCAATAGGTCAATGCTTTGCAAGGAATGGGTTCATATATATATGAGCCCCGAAAACTTTCCTTTGAACTTGAGAACCAGAAGACTCCACTAACAACGCCCTTAATCGAGGAGCCTCTATATTGGAGTTGAAGCCATTGCCTTCACACCTCAGGTATGAGTTCTTAGGCCCTTGTTCCACTTTACCTGTTATCCTTTCCTCGTGCTTAACTAACGTTCAGGTAGATGCCACCCTTGCGGTGCTCCAAAGGAGGAAAAAGGCAATAGGTTGGACATTGGCGGATATTCAAGGTATATGCCCCTCCTTTTGCATGCACAAAATAATATTGGAAGAGGATGTCAAACCCTACATGGAACATCAAACAAGGTTGAACGAGGCCATGGAAGAGGTAGTCAAGAAGGAGATCATCAAATGGTTGGATGCTGGGGTTGTCTACCCCATTTCTGATAGGTCATGGACTTCACCGGTGCAATGTGTCCTGAAGAAGCGGGGCATGATTGTGATTACAAATGACAACAATGAGTTCATCCCTAGAAGAACTGTCACTGGATGGAGCGTATGCATGGATTATAGGAAGCTCAACAAAGTGACTCGGAAAGACCGTTTTCCGTTTCCATTTCATGATCAAATGTTGGATACGCTAGCCGGACAAGATTATTATTGCTTTTTGGATGGGTATTCCGGATATAACCATATTCTTATTGCACCTGAAGACCAAGAGAAGACCACTTTCACTTGTCCGTATGGCATATTTACATTCTCAAGGATGCCATTTGGTTTATGTAATGCACCGGCTGCTTTTCAGCGGTGTATGATGGCAATATTAGAGGATATGGTGGATGACTTCCTCGAGGTTTTCATGGATGATTTCTCGGTTGTGGGGGATTCTTTTGAACAGTGTTTGGATAATCTTGATAAGGTATTGTCTCGTTGTGAAGAAACTAACTTGGTGCTTAACTGGGAGAAGTGTCACTTTATGGTTGAGGAGGGCATTGTCCTCGGCCATAAGATCTCCAAGAATGGTATTGAAGTGGATAAAGCAAAAATTGAAGTGATATCAAAACTCCTGCCTCCTACTTCCGTCAAAGGAGTGAGGAGCTTTCTAGGCCTAGCAGGGTTTTACCGTTAGTTCATCAAGGATTTCTCAAAGGTGGTGAACCCCTTGTGCAAAATTTGTTCGGAAAAGATGCAAAATTTTTGTTCAATGATGATTGTATGAAGGCATTTGAGCTACTCATGTATATGTTGACCACCACTCCCATAATTACCACACCGTATTGGAGCTAACTATTTGATCTCATGTGTGATTTTAGCGATGTGGCGGTAGGAGCTGTATTGGGGAAAAGAATCGACAAGATATTCCATCCGGACTACTATGCTATTAAGACCATGAACGACGCCTAATTCAACTATATGGTGACCAAGAAAGAACTCTTAGCCGTTGTCTTTACTATGCAAAAGTTTCGCCCATACCTCATGGGTACCAAAGTGATTATTTTCACCGATCACGTGGCACTTCATTATTTGATAAGTAAAAAGGACTGAAAGGCTAGATTTATGAGGTGGGTACTTCTTCTACAAGAGCTTGATCTTGAAATCATAGACCGAAAAGGGAGTGAGAATCAAGTGGCTGACCACTTGTCCTGTTTGGAAGAAGAGGGGAGGCCCCATGATGGCCTTGAGATCAATGATTCTTTTTCGGATGAACAATTCCTTTCCATGTCATTGACCAGGATGCCTTGGTTTGCCAATGTGGCTAACTATCTTATGATCGGAATTGTCCCAAATGATTTCACTTCAAACCAAAGGAAGAATCTCAAACGGGACTGCTGGGAATATTATTGGAACGAGCCATATCCTCTCAAAATTTGCACGGATGGTGTTATCCGGAGATGTGTTCCAGAAGAAGAGCAATTGGTTATTCTTGAAGCTAGTCATTCTTCGCCTTATGGTTCTCATCATGGTGGGGCGAGAACTGCTACAAAGGTCCTAAGCTGTGGATTCTATTGGCCTACCTTGTACAAAGATGCAAGTGAGCTTGTTAAGCGGTGTGATGAGTGTCAAGGGGCTGGTGGGATTTCCAAGAAGAATGAGATGCCTCTCACTACTATCCTTGAGATTGATATTTTCGATGTATGGGGTATCGACTTTATCGGTCCATTTGTGTGATCGGGTGGGAACACCTATATTCTTTTTGTTGTGGATTATGTTTCCAAATGGGTTGAAGTTGTGTCTTTGCCCAATAATGAAGCATGGAGTGTGGTGGCTTTCTTGAAGAAAAACATATTCACAATGTTCGGCACCCCAAGGGCCATTATTAGTGAAGGGGGTTCTCATTTTTGTAACAAAGCCTATGGCACATTACTCTCCAAGTATGGTGTCACTCACAAGGTGTCAACTCCCTATCAAACCCCAGGCAAGTGGACAGGTTGAAGTCTCCAACAGGGAATCAAGAGTATTCTATCCAAGACTATTAATGCAAACTAGACTGATTGGTCAAGGAAACTTGACGATGATTTATGGGTCTATAGAGCATCTTACAAGACTCCAATTGGTATGTCTCTGTATGGATTGGTGTTTGGGAAAGCATGTCACCTCTCGGTGGAATTAGAGCATAAGGCCATGTGGGTGTTAAAGAAGTTGAACCTTGAGTGGGATGCGGTTGCCAATCTTCAGGTGGAGCAATTGAATGAACTTGATGAGTTCCGGTTCCATGCTTACTCCAGTTCGTCCTTGTATATGGAAGAGATGAATTACCTACATGATAAGTATATCCGAAAAAGATAATTCAAAGAAGGTGACCTTGTTATCGTATTCAACTATCGGTTACAGATCTTTTTGAGAAAGCTAAAGTCAAAATGGAGCGGTCCCTTTGAAGTGGTGCATGTGACTTCTTTTGGCGCTCTAGATTTGAAAAACAATAATGTTGAGATCTTTAGAGTCAATGGGCACCGAGTGAAGCACTACCTTGGCAAGATTGATGATAGCCACGTTGTGGCATTGATCCATTTCAAGTGAATGATTGTAACATGCGTCGTGCCGCGACGGTAAATCGGGCACTTCTTGGGAGGCAACCCATGTGTTTTTCTTTATTTTGATTTTCTTCTTAGAGTAGGCATTTTTTTGAACTAAATAGTGTTGAAGTGTGTGTAGGAATTGGTTGTGCAGTGCGGGAAATTGACAAGGAAAAATTTGGCAAAGTGGTAAAATTTCACAGACCGCCCTCAAAATTGTGCGTACCGCACAAGCACTTCGCGGCTGCACAAATCTGTGCGCGGTCACGCAACTGAATGATGGAAATTTCCAACTCCCTGAAGTTGGCATGTTGAAACTCTTTAAGACTTTGCGGTCAGGTTCATCATTCTGCAGTCCGCACAAATTGAGCGGCCGCGGTCATTTTATGCGGTCCGCGCCCAGGAGCCCATTGCTATGCTACACAAAGGTAAAGAGTGCGGACCACGATAAAATTTCGCGGCCGCACTCAGGTAAGTCGGTTGGGTCACTGGTTCAGAAGTATAAATACACCTTGTTGGAACTTTTCACACTTTACAAACTCTGACTTCTCACACACACCTAAAGCACTGTGCATTTGTTCATACTTTCAATCTCATTCAATTTGCATCTACTGTGATCTCTTGCTCATTTTCAATGATTTATTTTCTGGTATGCTCATTTTCAATGATTTAATTTCTTCTTTTTCTTTCCTGCTCTCTTTGTTTTTGTATACGGTAAAAATCAGAGGGCTCGATTTTATGATCTTTAGGGCGCCTTGTAGAGACCACCCCCGGAAGGCTCGAAGTTTAGCTCAGAGTTCGCCCCTAAGGGTTCACAATGATCGACCTCGAGGCAATGTAAAGCGACGGTTATGATGAACTCGCAGAAGTTTCCAAGGCACATGATTAAAGCTGACCTAGCCTACTAGGCTAGTTCAAACCCGTACAGTGGCATTGAATGGCAGTGCCAACCTCATGTCTTTTTAATAAATGCACTTTGTACTNCAAGAGAGAGATCTCAGTCTGTTGTAAAGGGCTCGTATAAGATTCCCAAGGGAGTAAAGTCTTTCTTCTTCTGCGACCTATCGTTCTTATATGCAGGATTGGGTTGAAAATGGTTCCAGTCGGCATTTCGGTTGGGTTCTTGAGGTGGGTAAAGTGTTGTGGGGTGGCGTGCGCTGCCATTGGCCACGAAGTTAGGAGGTGTGGGTATGTGCTGGGCATGAATGGACAGTAGAAGTGGGGAGTAGGAGGTGGGTATACGCTACAACGTGGGTGGGCCATATGAGGTTGCGGTAAGCCTTGAAGGGTGAGGGCAGTGTTGGGTTGATAATATGGTGACGGGACCCCTGGACAAACCCTGATTCCGCTACTTGCCACTTCTTCTTTCTTCTTCTTTCCCCACTCCTCTCCGTGTGCCGTCTTGAATGGGCCTGCGTTGGTTGCTTTGAGTGCTGATAGCTCATTAATTTTGTTGGACTTGCAGACCCTCTTCTACACATGCCTTCCATCTTTACGACTTCGTTTGAAAGTTTTCCCCACGCGGACACAGATGGCCATAGTAGGTTGGCTTCTAAGCCTGAAGGAAATAAATCACAGTTCCTCATTCTCTTTTCATCGAGTGATTAACTTCTTGCTGCTTTGCTTCCTCGTCAACTGGTGAGATCCGTTATTCCTCTAAAGCCTTTCTCCCGGCTTTTTTGCTCGATTTGGTCTAGTGGATTAGGACGGTCGGGACGATTTCGGTATTTGTCAGCCGTGATACATGGCTTATGCAAAGGCTTTGAGCTAAGTCATCCCAGGTGTACACCGAGCATGATCTTGGTCTTGTGTAGCATCCAGACGCCGCTCCCACTTTTAAGCTTTGATAAGTAGGCCATTAATAGCTCGTCTTTTCCTCCAGCTCCGCTCATCTTGCTGCAGACAACGCCCTCAGGTGGGCCACCGGATCACCATGGCATCATACAGGTTCGAACTTGGGCAATTTGAATCCTGTGGCACCTGGGACGTCAGGAAATAAGCACAAGGTCCTTGTAGGCCACACTTACTTGACCCCGAGCCTTGGCATATTTTCTGAAGGCTGCTCTTAGAACTTTTGATCTTTCGTATCATCTCCGTCTGTGTTCCGGGTTTTTTGGAGGTTTTACTCTTCTTCAGCTGGAGAGATTAAAATGGGGAGTGTAGAGTATGGTTTCTGGGGGTTTGAAGTGGCCACACGGTGAGGGCTGTCGGGTTGTGGTAATAATGGTTTTCCTGGGTTTGGAAACAGAGGTTCACTTGAGATCTGTGGTAATGCCGTGTGGGGTGGAGGAGCCACGAATACTGTGGCGCGAGTGGTACGGTGGGGAACATGGAATTGGCTGGAGGTGGTAGTGGTGGTGTCTGAGAGGTTGTTCCATATATTGCTGGTGAGTTAGGAGAGAGGATATGAGCTTGCCGTGGGGGATCTTGGGGTTGAGTTTGGTGGTGGGACGGTAATTGGATCTGGCAGGATAGGCTGGTGGGGGATGTCCCTTACGTACCAAAGGCTTGGTACACTTTCGGGCCATCTGCTCTTTAACTGTTATACATCTCCGTCTCTCATTGTATTTCATCCATTGCCTCCTCCTTCTTGCGATGGGTCGTCGATATGTTGCTTCTTATCTTGATTGGCCATTTTCGACCTTGTCCGTTGGACGGGGGTGTTGTAAAGGTGGGTTTCCAGAATGTGCCAGGTTCAGCTTTCATTAGCCTGCCTGAATCTTCATCAAACAACAACTTGTTAGCGGTTAGGGTATTAACAAATGAATAACCGACATTATGAATGGATTGCAACCGTAAACAATCCAACGTTGCCTATTATGTTTCGCTGTTTCATCAACATTGCGCTCATCCCGGCTTTTATTTCTTCTCTTGCAATTGTTCCTACTCTTGTCTTTCCTTTCACTTTGCTTTTTCTCTCCCTCTTTTGGATTTCTCTTTTCCTTTGGTTTTTTCCCTTATTTGTTATATTCCTTTTTTAGTTTTCCTTTTATTATTTAGAAATGGTCGAATCCTATGGGAGATTGCTAGTATCACGACCCTGTGTGATCACGACCAAGCGTAGTTCTGCAGGATAAATATAAAGTAGAAGCAGAATATTTTGGGAATTTTCAAGTTTATTGATAGCAACTAATGTCTATTACAAAGACTCAAAACGACTCTGAATGCGGAAAAAGAACTATAGCTCCACTATCCCTACTTAGTTCAAACAAAAACACAGACTCAATCAACTGACTGTCTTTTACAAAAAAGGAAATACAGACTCTCGATAAAAGAAATACAAGCCCAAGTGACCTAACTCCATTAAAAGGAAATACAGACTCAAAAGGTAAACTCTGGCAGACTCAAAGACGACTATGAATACATTAAAGCTCCTGGTGCCCGCGGGACGTTGTTCGGTCTCGCCGCGGGCCTATATGCAAGTTCCCCTTGGAGTCTGTCTAAGTCATTCATTATCTGCTTCACAAATATCATGACTGATGCAAAGAAGGTGGTACGGGTCATGTTCTCGCACATCTGGCATTTCCGGGTAATAGAATGAGCAACGGTTAAGATTCTCTCTCGGATTCTTCCTTTCTCTTGAAGCAACCGCCCTATCTGCTGGGCCCTAGCTTCCAAGGTCTGCTCAAACGCCTGGCTTTGTTCTCGAAGTTGCTGCAAGTCCATTTCTAGCTGGGCCAATGCCATGTAACAGTGTTCTCTCTCGACTTTGAAGTCCTTTGCCTGTTTAATCATTCGGTTTTCTGCGGCAGTGGCCTTTTCCTTTAATCTTGCGACCTTATTGTCATATTCTTCTTTTAACTGCTTAATCATGCGAGCCCGTTCTTCTGCATTTTTAGCCAATTGTCTCCGGACCCCAACTAATTCCTTTTCTGCTTTGTCGAGGTCAAAACTGTAATCATTCACCTTTTGCCTTAGATTTGCTATAAGCTTTGTATCTTTGGCACTTCTGACGGGGTTGTCGGCCTCTAGCTTCATCTTTTGGATTTGGGCTCGTAAGCCTTCATTCTCTTTGGCCAATCTTTTTCTCTCACCTTCGTCAGCGGCGGCCTGCAAGCTGTTCTCAAATCGGAGGTCTTGGACCTATTTTTCCAATGCTCCTATGCGGGCCCTGTATTCATTTTCTTTAGCTAACCAAGCCCACTGTTCTTGCGATGATTCAGCAAAGTCCTGGATGTGTGGTCTTTTAGCTGGCCTTTCGTGCTCACATTCTCTTCTATACCAAGCAAGATATCCTGGCGACACCTCGCCTTTGGCCCGATCCTGTACGCAAGTATCCCTTTTTAAGTATTGGCATTCGTTCCAAATCTGGCGAACTATTGCTTCAGGGAACTGACCATCAGGGCCAATCTCAACCACTTGCAAACTAAGATCTTCATCCTTGGGTACTATCTAGCATCTCCCCAGCTGCCTCAACACTCGATACGGGGTGTAAGGCTGAATGCTTCTAAGCCCCATTAGAAGGAAATGTGGTCGGGCTGCCGGCATATACACGATTTCATCAACGGGTAACCATCCCAGTGTCCACTCTATTTGGCTAGCCGTGAAGGACCGAAAATATGTTGTCCATCCCGTGATTCCTTCCGGCAATTTGGCTCCTTTATGTTTTTTCTGGAGACCCGTAGCTCAAAAACTGAGGGCGATGACACAGATGCTCGATCATCCACATTTGTAATAACAAGTTGCACCCCTCGAAGCAAGTTTCCCCGGCTTTGCAAGCTGTAAGAGCACGGAAGATGTCGGCCAATATCATAGGTGCAAGTGTACTTTGGCCTGGGTAATTAACGTGCTGACGACTCCGGCTATTTTTATATCAATGTTCCCATCCTTCCTCGGAAATACTAAAAGCCCCAAGAAAGCCACCATAAAAGCGAAACATCGATGCTCCTCCCACTTCTGGTGGTTTCCTTTGCTACATATCTTACTTTCTGGGTTGTTGAACCCCTCAATATGACCATACCGCTGATATATGAAGCTTAGGGTACAAAAACCATTTGCCAAATATGTGTTATGGACGGCCCTGACTATCTTCAAGGAGTCTAGAAATTTATGTACAACTACAACTCTGGGAGCAACCAAGTATTTGTGCCTCAACGGAACCTCATCCTTTCCAATGTAGCCAGCTATTTCCTCCAATGTCGGGGTAAGCTCAAAATCCGAAAAATGGAACACATTGTGTGCTGGGTCCCAGCATGTAACCAGTGCTCTAATAATATCTCCCCGAGGCACAATATCGAGCAGACTGGTAAGCCCTTTCAAATGTTTCTTAACCGCATCTTGCCCTTCTTTGCCCAAATCGTTCCACCACAGACGCAACTCCAAAGGGATTTTATGCATGATTGAAAAGGGTTCGTTTTGAGTCGTGCTCATCCTGCACATTTATTAAGGTGATTTAATAACTTATTTAAAAAAAACAAATAACACTATTTTTGTTCAAATTTCCAATTTAAAAGAAACGGCCGGTTTTGCAGTTATGGCCTTTCAGCACTTCGGGGAGAAGATTTTAAGGCTGTACCCGTTGACCGTTGGGAAATGACTCAAGTTGGCCATTTTTGCACGAACAGCCTTCCGGCGCCCGTTTGGGGACATTCGGCTATTTTTGACAAAACGGCACCCCCTGATTTATTTATGACAAAAATAAAAATTGACATTTTTGGCTATTTTTGCAAAAGGGTGGTTGGACCCGATGAGGGTTGCCTATGTATCTCACATCCGGTGAGAATCAAACCAGCGTAGTTCGGTTAAATAAACCTAAATATTTTGAAAACATCCCTAATTTGAAAAATAACTTTTTTTTTTGGTTTTTGTTGGCAAATTCACTTTTCTGAAAGCAAGACTCTTTTTATATTTTCTTTTTAGTGGCAAATAAAATGAACTAATTTAAAAATAAAACTCTTTTGTTTTTCTTTCCCATTGGCAAACAAAAACTACTTTTCTTCTTTTCTTTCACTTTCAAAAATCCGGCAGCATTTCGGCACTACTTGGCCATTTTTTTTTCTAGTATAGGTAATTAATTCTCCACGCTGCTATTTGCTCTTTTTCGCTCTCTTTTGTTTTTTTAATATTGCCCAGATATTCAAAACCGGTCAGCATGCGAGTCCAAAACAGATAAATGCACAAGTAGGATGCATCAGGATGGTCCATTATTCCGGGTACACCTGTCCTAGACGGACCCAACCCCTGTGTTGAGTCCCCTAAGTCAAAATGCACGTGATGCAGATAAGCGTTCCTACTAGGGATCCGGCATGGAGTCAAGTTCTTCTAGGTTCAAAACCTGGGTATGTGTTCTAGACTGTGTACCCGAGCGGACAACTCGAGTCGAGGAGGGGGCTACGTACCGGGGACCCGCGGGATCGTCCGGCTTAGTAACTTGTCCGGCCTCTTTCTTATTTCAAGGTATGACACTAACAGAATAGGGAGTCTCAACCAGTAAGCACATCCCCGAAGGTGAGAAGAGAAGGGTTTCGGCACAGTTTATATACAATTCAGATAATATCGAAGCAGTAAAGCATTTAGCACATTTAGCAGGAAACATGTAGGAAAAATCAGATAAAGCCAAACATAACAAATATTCTAAGCTCGAATTTTTGAACCCTGAACCAAAAGTTCTGGGTTCATGTCCCCAGTAGAGTCGCCAGAGCTGTCACACCTCCTTTTTCATTACTACACCCGCAAAAGAGGGTATAATAAAGGGAGTTATTTCCAACTTGAAGTGACAATCGGAACGGGATTTATTATTAAGATTTCAGAGTCGCCACTTGGGGAATTAATGGTGTCCCAAGTCACCGATTGAATCCCGATCCGAGGAAATTATGACTCTGTTAGCACTCAGCGAACCAAAAATCCGGGTAAGGAATTCTGTTAACCCGGGAGAAGGTGTTAGGCATTCCCGGGTTCCGTGGTTCTAGCACGGTCGCTCAACTGTCGTATGTAATTTTATCTGATTTCGAAACATGTTATAACTTATGAGTCTTTTATTAGTAAACCACTTTTATTTTTTATGAGAATTGCAACGTCGTGAAAATGCGTCTTGAACCACGTCGCACCAGTGCACCCGTGATTGTTAACACATTTCGACTTCGTCGAGATTTGATTTGGGTTACATAAATGTGCACCCGTATTTAGGAAGGTAATATTATTAAAATACGCGCCTAAAGCAACTACGCGTTTATTATCTTTGGGGAAAACCGTGAAATTCGCTAAACGGTTCACCCGAATTCTAAGTATTTTTTATAGCATTTATTGAGGGCACCGCCTTTTGTATTCCGTGTGGCGAGGCTCGTCTCATCATTTATTAAAAGGCCAAACTAAAAATGAATAAGATTTTTCTATTTTTGATTTGTCTCTAAATAAGGAAAGAAGTCTAGTTGACTATTATTGCGAAAATACACACAGCTTACCAATTAGGCAATATCGAGTCAATTGTCTTCCTGGCCTTGGGCCTAAACAGCCCAATCCACATGGGACTGGCAGACTGGACAGAATTTCCCCAATAAACCAAATGTTGGGCCTAAAATCAGCCCAGGTCCTGAGAGGCCAATTAAACCCAGGGCTAACGCCAGCCCAAGTGAGGGGCTACTGGACGGGGTCGCATATCAGTAGAGACTAGTGCCTACGTTGTTCAAAAATAGGCTGTTAAGCCTCGATCCATTAACAGACCCCAATCAGAACTGGAACTTAAGCAAATTCACACGGAAAAATACTACTGAACCTATTTCAAGTTGTTCAATTGTATCCACTACTTGCTGCAACTGATTTCAGAAATTGATACGGGATAACTAGACTAAGGTGATTACTAATAATATGGAGGCATCAAACTTAAGATGTTCAAGTCCTTATTTTATTCCGACTTCAACTCATCAGGCTAATATGTTACATTACCCTACTACGCTTGTTCATACAGACAACTGCAATAGGCAGTCCTATTGACATGAAATAAAAATCGAAACAGTCCAATCATGTCATTAACCGCAGAAAGTAGACATTAGATTCTAACATGTGAACTGCTATAATCAGAATTAAAGCTCATTGCACAGTCCATACGAACAGTCCAGTTATACAGTCCAGGGTTTACACTCATATAAATCAATTTACACTATGCTAGGTAATTAAATCTAATGCCCATTTGACTACCAACACTCCACAGTCCAGGCAGCACATTTCAGGATCGAACAGGGGAGTAATTGTATTCCATTTCAAGCTAAAAGGTTACAGCAAGGCAGATTCAAATGTGTACCTGGTAATTGCAAATAAGAAAAGGAAAAGATCAGCAGCAGTGATAGTTCTCAACAGCAGCCCAAGAATAAGTTGAAACCCAGTAACAGCTCAGTCAACACAGCAAGTTTAGGAATAGGCTTGAAATTCCAGTAATGAACCAAAACACAGCAACAATTTCAAGCACCAATGCAATCCAAAACCAACTCGACTACTCAGACTCAGCAGATTATTTTTGAAACCAGCAGATGAGATGCAACAGTCCAGATCTTAGTTTGAAACTCAATGAGTCGACAGACCCCAAACCAGACTTGATTTGAACCCAACTTCAAACCATTTCGACTCCGAATGAAGCAGTACAATTTCGAAAGATCAAAACCTCAAAGCTCAAGCAAAATTCCCAATGGAACAGTAAACTAGCAATCCTTTTTTGTTCGAGTTTCTCTAATTTTATTAAGCTCTCTTTTCTCTCTTTAGGTCTCCCCCCTCCTTTTCTTCTAAGGCAAGAAAGAGTGCCTTTATAGGCAAGCTAATAGGGCAACCTTTCAGATTTTTATTTACCCCTTAGGTCCCTGATTTTATGACTTTTTCCTCTTATTTTCTGACTTGTGTCACAAGTAACTACCCTAAGTTTACTAAAGTCTACACAATAGCCCATCCTAGAAGGTTCTATACTTATCACAATCCCTATCCTATCCTTACCCCCCTTCAAAAATTACCAAACCTGATAAAAGTGTCCTTTTCCCATGCCTAAACTACCCTTTGAACCTCCTGAAATTACTGGCTAGACCAAAACAAAACCTCTGAACCTATTTTGTGATTATTAACCCTTGATCTAGGTCTCAATTCACCAAATTACCATTATCAGCTGGAACCAATCCACAAACCTCTAATGATACTAATTGAAACTTGAAAAACTAACTAAACCTATGGGAGCAATACTGAAATGAGGAACAACTATATTAAACCAAAAGAAATCATAAAACAAATTTAACCATAAACGAATATTAAACTAACAGGATCAGAACAAGAATCATTATACTTAAAAAAAAATCAAAACAATTAGGCAGAACAACTGTCCAATTAGGGCTAACGATCGAAAGGCAACTAAACCTAAACCTACACTGATATGAATCAGTTCAAACAACTGACCATTACGACTTAAAAAGATCCAAATAAGCAGGAGGGGTAACAAATAAACTAGACTCAAATTGCTTCAATCGACTAATCTGAACAAAATTGAAGAGCGAATCCTAAGCACACTTAAGAAAACTTACTAGAAAACTTACAAGGAATGACCATTTTTGTCAGATTTGATATTTGAGAGGCTACGGTGAGATTCGAACGCCACTAACGGTGGATTCTTCATTAGGGAAGTGAGGAGATCATGTGATGTGAATTTGGGGCTGTTCCGACGACCTAGGGTTTTTTCCAGAAATTTAAAAAATTATATTCGAAGGGATGGAGCCTGATTCGAGGGAAGGTGAATGCATATTTGGAGAGGGGAGAATGAGGTGAGTTAAGGGTGTAAGTTTGGGGTCGTTTGGAGCCGGCGCCGCCGTATGCGGCGGAGATGGAAGCTAGGGTTTTGCGGATTTGGGGTGTTTGGTCGGGATTTGGAGGGAAACAATGGTGGATTCGGAGTGGGGAGACCGAGACAAGGCTATGGTGAAAATTTGGGGGTGATTGGACGCCGGCCGCCGCCGTAGGCGATTTCCGGCGGTGGCAGACGGCGGCTCGGGGCGGAGAGATCAGAGACGGTTAGGGGGGTGTTCTGAGAGGGGGTAGGGGGGGTAGGGTGTTAAGACAGTTATATATTAAGGCCTCGCCAGTTCTCAGCCGTCGGATCTCTTTACCTCGACGGCTGAGATTAACTAGAACCAAACGGTGTCGTTTGGGCACCTCTTGGACCGGACTGGATCGGGGTGAATTGGTCCTGGGGTTTGGTACGTGGGTTGGGGAATTTTCTTTTGGGCCAGAATAATTAGCCCAATTCGGGCATAAGACCACCTTCTCTTTTTAATTTCCTCTTTATTCAATTTATTTTCATTTTGTATTTTCTTTTATTTATTTTGCTTTTGTATTTTTATTTTTTGTATTTTATTTATTTTTCTTGATTTTTATTTAAAATTGTCTTAACCATTTATATTTTCCTAATTTTCCAGTTATAGTAATTCCTNTTTTGTATTTTTATTTTTGTATTTTTGTATTTATTTATTTTTCTGATTTTATTAAATGCTAACCATTATATTTCCTAATTTCCAGTTATAGTAATTCCTAATACAAATTTAAACTAAAAAAAATGCCAAAAATGTTATTTTTGCTATTTTCCTCCTATTTTGTTCTAAAACACATTAATGTAAAATTAAATCCCTAAATGCATATTTTTTGTATTTTCATATGAATTATCATGCAACCAATTAACACGGAATTTCAACAAAATTCACAAAAAATTGTAAAGAAAAGAAATCAGTTTTGAAACTTTTGGAATAATTTGCTTAGGGCAAAAATCACGTGCTCACAGCAATCCCATATACAGTCGCCAGACTATCCCAGCAATAGGAGGCAGAAGAAGGATATGCGGGGAAACTTACCACCACATCGAGCGAGTCAACGCCGTTGATAAGGATAAGTGGTGGGACAACAAAATTAAAAGCATATTGAACTGGAGCGGATATGAATCTGGCAAGGGACTTGGCAAGAATCTCCAAGGAATCGCTAAGCCCATTAAGCTCAAGAAACACGGCACCACCTTCGGATTGGGGTATGAGTATACCTGGAAAGAATTCAATGACTGGTCGCCACCATGGCGCGGTCCTTACTACCCATTGGAGCAGCCAATACCCCGTTTGGAGCAAATCTCCCAACCAGCAGATGTTATCTATGGGTCAGAAGAAGAGGAAGCACTGGCAGCAGTGAGGAATTTGTTCCTGGAAGACGATGACATGGATTGTTGTGTCATTTTCGAGGTGGAGGGGGAGGAAGGCCCTTCCATACAGGCTGTAAGCAGAGGAGCATGCCTCAATAACTGGACCGTCAGAATCACCAGAGCCCGGCGAGCCTCGGGGTAGCAAGGCTGAACAAGCGTCATGCACTATTTTCTTTTATTTTATTAGTTGATTTTCCTTTCGCATTTTAAATTTTGCAAGAAAGAGCTCCAATGTTCAAAAACAGTTATGGAATTTATCAAAGCATTTAGGTTTTCTTATAAATCTTACTCTTATTATTTTCTCTCATTACTTTATTTATACAACATTACTATTACTTATCTTGATGAACCGATGACTGTGACATGCAATGAGACAACGCAACAAACAGACATAGACTCAGAGGAAGATGGCATACCGGAAGAGATCGTTAAGGAAGTCGAGAATTTTGAAAATAAGCCAAAGTCCAACTTGGACGAGACCGATATTGTTAACCTGGGAGATGCAGAAAATGTTAAAGAAACACGAATCAGCATTCACCTATCGTCATCAGAAAAGAAGGAATACACAGAGTTTATAAGAGAATATGAGGACATATTCTCCTGGTCGTACGACGACATGACTGGGCTGAGTACATCTATTGTGGCACACAAACTGCCAACTGATCCGACTTGTCCACTGCTAAAACAGAAGCTCAGAAAGTTCAAACCTGATATGAGTTTGAAAATCAAGGAAGAAGTCACCAAGCAGGTCAAATCCAAAGTTCTCCGGGTAGTGGAATACCCAACGTGGTTAGCTAACATTGTACCAGTGCCAAAGAAAGACGGGAAGGTCAGAGTCTGTGTCGACTACCGGGATCTCAACCGGGCCAGTCCAAAAGACGACTTCCCCTTGCCAAACATACACATCCTGATTGACAATTACGCTAAGCACGAGTTGCAATCATTTGTAGATTGTTTCGCTGGGTATCATCAGATCTGGATGGATGAAGAAGATGTTGAGAAAACGACTTTCATTACGCCGTGGGGAATGTACTACTACAAGATGATGCCGTTTGGCCTTAAGAACGCAGGGGCCACCTACATGAGGGCCATGACTACCATTTTTCACGATATGATACATAAAGAGATCGAGGTGTACGTAGACGACGTCATCATTAAGTTAAAGAAGGCCACTGATCACATGGAAGATTTGAGGAAATTCTTCAATAGACTGCGAAGGTACAACCTAAAGCTGAATCCCGCGAAGTGTGCATTTGGGGTTCCAGCTGGAAAATTGCTTGGGTTTATTGTGAGTCGCCGGGGAATAGAACTGGATCCATCAAAGATCAAAGCCATTCAAGAATTGCCACCGCCAAGGAACAAGAAGGACGTAATGAGTTTCTTGGGGAGACTGAACTACATCAGCTGGTTCATAGCACAATCTACAGTTATCTGCGAGCCAATCTTCATGATGTTGAAGAAGGATGCCGCCACTGAATGGACTGATGACTGCCAGAAAGCTTTCGACAGAATCAAGGAATACTTGTCAACACCACCAGTCTTAGTCCTGCCTGAACCAGGTAGACCTCTGTTACTCTACATTGCAGTGTTAGATGGTGCCTTCGGTTGCGTGCTGAGGCAGCAAGATGAAACGGGAAAGAAAGAACAGGCCATCTATTATCTCAGCAAGAAGTTCACTCTGTACGAGGCCCGGTACTCTCTGCTAGAACGCACCTGTTGTGCTCTAACTTGGGTGGCTCAGAAGCTGAGGCACTATTTCTGTGCCTATACTACATACCTCATATCAAGGATGGATCCTTTGAAATATATCTTTCAGAAGCCCATGCCCACCGGCAAGCACGTGATTTTTGCCCTATATGAGTTACTCCCATAAATTCAAAACAAAATAATTTCTTTTCATTACTCGCAATTTTGTGGATTTTCGTGGCATTTTGTGTTAATTGTTTGCGTTTGTCTGTGCATTTTTATTTCTTGTTTAATTAATGAAAAGATACAAAATATGTGCATTTGCATTTAGGAGTTAATCTCGCATTTTAGGAATTAATCAGTAATTAGGTTATTTTATAAAAAGGGGAAAATCACAAAAATAGTTTACTTTTGCTTTTTAATTTTAATTTTTTGAATTTCGGTAGTTTTTCCTTTCAATTTGGATCTCAATTAATTGTGATAATTATTGTTTAGGTTAATTAGTTTTTTGATAGGATAATGTGTATTTAGGATTTAACTTAGATTTTTTTTTAAAATTTAATTTTGAAAAAAAAAAAGAAGAGAAGAGAAGAAAAGGAATTTTGAAGAAATAGGACATGAAGAGAAAAGAGAAATGGGCTAAGTCAGATTTTTGGGGCCTCATTTAGTTCCAAGCCCAAGCCAAACACCCCTCAACCCAGCCAGTGTCCGCCCCGGTCCGACCTAAACCAGGCCCCATTCCTTGACCCGGTCCAACCTCCCCAGAATCCAAACGACGCCGTCCCGTTTATTTTTGATCAAGACCGTCGATCTTAAATGATCAGACGGTCCGGAACTTACCCTCATTTTATATTTAACTGTCCAAACGCACCCCCTACCCCCTCACTCGCCTCTCTCACACCCGCTTTCGGAGACAACCCAGAAACCCTAGCCCGCCGCCCCAATTTCCACCGCCTTAAGGTGGCGGCGCCGGTTCCAATCGCCACCAAAATCACACCCCTTTGACCACCATGAACTCTTCATCCCAAATACCCAACTATTTTCCCTCGAATCTACCTAAAAGCTCTTCGAATCTTAGATCCGAGATCGAGCCCTAAGAGTTCAAAAATCCCTTCTATGGAACCTGGTAGCATGCATGGTCATAGGGCATTGTTCCCTCGAGTTTTGATTCAACAAAACTGATGTCGCTCAGTTTGTTCTTGATCAAGAACAACTAATCGACATCAATTTTGTTGGGTTGTGTGTCTCCGTTGGGTTCGAATTCTGATTTGGTAAGTCCTTTTTTTCCCTTTTATATTTTCTTTCTATCCTATTACCCTCCTCCTTTTCTTTTTCTTTAACCTAGTTTTACAATAATCTTGTTGGAAAATTCATCCTCGGAGTACAAGTTGGTCCCTTCGTTCATTGTTTTCCTCTTTTCTTTATTTTCTTTTGTGAATTCTATTTATGCAACATCTTTAGCTTGTTAGGCATGTTAAGTTTATGATCCGTTAAATCCCTAGTTAATTAGGTCCTAGTTTAGTCAGCTTATGGTTAATTAGCTCATTCATCTTTGTTTGGTTTGGTTGCATTTGTAAAGAGGGGTTCCGAGTTTTCTTTTAGGGAATTTTGGTCAGTCTCCAAATTGGGAAATTTGTTTGATGTCAATTGGCCCCTGAAAAATCAGAAAGCCCAATCGAGTGTTGGGCTCAAGCTTGGTTGTCAAACCTTAGGGCTGGTTCGATCCATTGGGTCAGCTTGACCCGTTTGAGTGCTGAGTGTAATTTCAGGGGTATTGGAGGGTAGTCTAGGTATTCTGGGTAGGAATCTTTTCTCTAACTGATTTGGAAGCTTCTAGTGAGGGGCTTTAGTAAAATTTCGGATGGATAGGTACTAAAACTTGGGTAGCAAGTCAGGAATTTAGGGGTAACTTAGTTAAAATAAAAGTTCAAAAAGGACTAAAGGTTAAAAAGTGAAGGTCTGAAGTTGCCCTAGTAACTTGCCTATAAAGGCATTGCTACTTAGGGCTGAAGGGGGGGAAGACCTGAAGAGAGGGAGAGAGCTAAAAAAAATATCAGAAAGTTGAGGCAGGTCTACTGTTCCATTAAAAAAAAAAAGATCCTCGAAACTGCTTCAAGTCCTATTTCTGATAGCAATTTCAAATAACTAGGGGTAAAAATGAGTTGAGTCTTAATTGTTGTCCAAGGGTTTGGTTTCAGATTCAATTGTATTCTGGTTTCAAGTTATGGGTGTTGTGATTGTGAATTCCAATTTGGTTCAAAGTGGTTCTGTTTCATTGAGCTTTTCCTGAGGTCCTTTCAAGTGTCTAGATCCTGCAGTAGTTTCTGACCTATTTTGATTAAAATAATTCGAGTTTGGAGGTTTTAAGAGCTTGGTTTGAGGTTTTGTCAAGTTTTGGTTGATTATTGTCCTTTAGTTCTTGGTTTAAATCTGGGGTTCTTTTGGTTGTTTTTGCTGCTGACCTTTGCTCTTGTTGCTGCTCTTCTCTGATCTTCTGACCCCCCTCTTATTTGTGCTCCCAGGTACATTTTCTTAAAGCTTTACTTGATGTAAGTGCTATAATGAAGATGGAAATAAAGCTAAAAGCATGACGAGCAACTTGGCGTTACTTCGTTTGTGTTTTTCTTCATGTTATTGTTGTACTTTGGTCATTTGAAATGTCACAAATTCTGATACTGTTATTTGATGAGATTGATTCATATAGTTGTAATTATATTGGGATTGTGGAACTTTTGTATGATGAGATTCAATCGTATTAAGTAAACCCTCGACTTGTGTAGCTTTAAGTGATTTAGATCTGCCATTATATCTGAATGTTAGCATTTAAAGGGAAGTTAATATGCAGTCTGTTTTGGTAGTAAGCGTGATTATGTATTTAGTGTTTTGTTCCAGCGACGTTCCAATTCCTAATGTGTAGATGAATATAATAGGGAAGTAATGAATGAGCTGCTAATGGATCATATTCATCAATGCAAGTACGACTCAAGAGGTCTCATAAATTAGTATTAAATCATGACTGCCTTTAAGCATAATATTAGTGCTTTGAGATCGTTTGTGAACATTAAGCTGGGAGGTTGAGTTGCCGTGTGTATTATAACTACTACAAAGGTGCTAGTCTGATCGTTGTCACAGGGGTTCGAAGTGAGGCCCCTTCGTGAAGTCTGTTTGGCGTGCCTCATGTGGACTGGGCTCTTTTTGGGCCCAGAACTGAAAGAGTAATTGATTTGTTAATAATTAACTGGTAGGGTTTGGGCCTTCTAGTTAAGTAGCATGCTTGAGTTAAGAAGTGTGCCTCTTGTTCAAGTGTGGACTTGAACTTGAGGCCCAAAGTCCTTAATTATTTTAGCTAATAGCAATCCATATTGTTAATCAATTAGGACCCTTTTAGAGACATTCCATACTAGAAAACAATAGTCTCTCTAGGATGGACTTAAATAAATTGAGGTGCGCCGCGCCAAATAAAATCACAAATTGCGTGACCCTCTTTAATTACTTCATTAAAATATTTAGAATTCGGGACGTGCCATTTAGCGAATTTTCATGGCCTCCTGCGAAGATAATAACACGCTAGTCGCTTTAGGCGCGCTTTTTTAATAATATTACTTTCCTAAATACGGGTGTGCATTTCATGCAACCCAAATCCAAATCCCAAAACGTTGAATAAAAATGTGTCGAGGATACGGGTGCATTTCATGTGACGTGATCCAAAAACACGTTTTTAAACGACGTTCACTTTCTTGAAATTTTTTTTAACTAAAAGCGGTTAAATAATTTTTATAATTGCACTATAGGATGACATGTATTAAAATCAGACTTTAGCCAAATATAGCAGTTGAGCGACCGTGCTAGAACCACGGAACTCGGGAGTGCCTAACCCCTTCTCCCGGGTTAACAGAATTCCTTACCCAATTCCTGGTTCGCGACTGTTAAACAGAGTCAAACCTTTTCCTCGATTCAGGATTCAAACGGTGACTTGAGACACCATAAATCTCCCTAGTGGCGACTCTGAATCTCTTAATAAAACGAATCCCGTTTCGATTGTCCTTTAATTGGAAAAACTCCTTTTATTATATCCCTTTCGGAGGGTGTAGTAAGAAAAAAGGAGGTGTGACAGCTCTGGTGACTCTGCTGGGGAGAAGAACCCAGAACTTTTGGTTCAGGGTTCAGAATTCGAGCTCAGTTAATTGTTATATTTGGCTTTATCTGATTTTGTTACATGTTTGGGCTTAATGTGCTAAATGTTTTACCGCTTTGATATTTGGTGAATTGTATATATAAACTGTCGCGATACCCTCCCTCTTCTGAGTCTTCTACATCATGGAGAAGGGTGCACTTCGTGTAGCTTCTCTTCTGTTTAGAGTCTTTTCCCATTTAGAACGAGGTTTGGATAAGTTGCAAAGCCGGCGGAGCTCTGTATCCCCGGTACGCTGCCTCCCCCTCGGCTCGAGTTGTCCGCTCGGGTAAGCCAGGTCTAGACCAATAAACCTAGGGTTAAACCTAGAAGAACAAAACTCATGCCGGATTCCTAGTAGGACGCTTGTTTGCATCATGTGCATTTGACATAGGGGACTCAACACAGGGGTTGGGTCCGTCTAGGACAGGTGACTTGAAATAAGTTGACCATCCTGATGCATCTTACGTGCTACTTGTGCATTTATTTGCTCGGCTTTGCATGTTGACCGGCTTGTCTAAATGAGTGAATTATGAAAATAAGCAGTGTTAGGACTAAGTGAGGGTGACCATTTGTTGTGAAAAACCAAGTGCCCAAATAGTGCAGAAATGCTGCCGGATTTTTGAAAAATGGAAAAGAAAAATATTTGAAAAATAGAAAGGACATTGTTGTTCAAAATAGTTTTGATTTTGGCAAATCTCCCGAACTACGCCGGTTTGAATCTCACTGGATGTGAGATACGTAGGCAACCCTCATCGGGTCCAACCTCCCTTTTTGCAAAAATAGCCAAAAAATGTCAAATTTTAATTTTTGTCATAAATAAGTCGGGTGATGCCATTATTGTCTAAAATAAGCCGAATGTCCCTAAAAGGACGCCGGAAGGCCGTTTTTGCAAGAATAGCCACCCAGAGTCATTTTTACATGGTTTGCGGGCACAGCCTTAAAATCTTCCTCCCAGAAGTGCTGAAAGGCTGTATTTGCAAATTCAAGTCCTGTTTTCTAAATAAAGAATTTCTGCACAAATAGCCATTTTTCAAAATAAATCATTAAAGTCCCCAAATAAATGTGCAGGATGAATTCAAGTAACATCGAAACCTTCTCAGTCCTGAGCGAGATCCCTTTTGTCACGACCCAATTTCCAAACCCGATCGTGATGGCGCCTCTCGTGAAGACAAGGCCAGCCAACTAACCCAATTCGTCTCTTTAACAATTATTAAACATAAATGAATGGATAAATACGACTAAATGGCATTTATAACAGATAATTTACAACCCTACACAGCCCGATCGGGGTGTCACAAGTCACGAGCATCTAAAGAAATCTGAACACAACTACAAGGCCGATAATATACAAAATAAAATTTAGAGTCAGAAGACGAAGTCCGGTGCCGCGAACGCCGGCGGTCACCTTGCTCAACTACGGTAACAAAATCATCAATTAGCTCAAACCCGCTACCGGTTAACAAATACCTGCAACTGCCCGCGAGGTGCAGGGAGTAAAGTGAGTACTCCAACTTAGTGAGTAATAAAAGTAAATAATAACTGAGCAGCAAGAAATCGCGTAAAGCACTCCATTATGCTATATAGAACAGTACAACCCATTGAGAAAATAGTAAAACCGTGAAAATCCCTTAGAAAATATCTGGGCTCAGTTAAAACCTCTTTTGAAAATATCTTTTGCAATAGTTAAGCAAATGAATGCGAACAGATAGTGCAAGTCAGCACGTAAGTCAGCCCCTCGAGCACATCACTCCATTAACAAATAACACCAGGGTATCTGGTAAACAACACAAGAAGTAGCATGGATGCCAATGAAATGAGAGTGCTGAATGTCATGACACGTAATACAAACAGGAACTAATGCATGAGTGCAATGCAATGCATATGACCGGTACACTCGGGTACCTACTACAGCGTGTAGTCCGAGCCAACCATGTATTTAACGTCGGCGGCGCTCACTGGGGGTGTGTACAGACTCCGGAGGGGCTCCTACAGCGCAAGCGCAATAATCAAGCCATCTCGTGGCATAAACCAGGCCCTCGGTCCCAATATCAATACAGTACCGCTGCGGCATGCTGCCCGAGCCAACCATATGTCCAGAAATCACTATGCCACTACTGCGGCGCGCAACTCGATCCATGCTCAGTCCAAAAATGCTCATAAGCCACTTGGGCAATATTAAAATAACAGTTCTCAGCTCAAAATATCAATAAAATGTTGTTTAAGTTTTCAAATCTTAGAAAAATGGCTGAGTTTGCAAATCAGTATTAAAAACCCTGGACCGAGATCGAATAGTATGCAAAATAATGCGAAAACAGTGATATCAATCCCTGAAGGATTCACATAGTTGGCACGAAGCCCAAACATGGCAATCAGCCCAAATTATGATGATAACAAGCAGTTTCATTCAAATACGCGGTGAAAAATCAACAACCGGGATGGACCAAGTCACAATCCCCAACGGTACTCTACCCCACGCTCATATCCGGCGTGCAAGTCACCTCAATACAGCACTATGATGTGCAAATCCGGGGTTTCAAACCCTCAGGATATCATTTACAAGTATTACTCACCTCGAACCGGTGAAACTCTAGCTCTCGACGCCTTTGCCCCTCAAATCGGCCTCCACGTGCGTCAAATCTATCCAAAATCAGAGCGAATACATCACAATATGCTAATGGAACAATACCCAATCGAAAACAATCGAAAAATAGCAAAAATCTCGAAACTAGCGAAACCCGAGCCCCGGGCCCACTTCTCGAAAAATCACAAAACTTACTTTACCAGATTCCTCGTCTCGCCACGAGTCCATACATACCAAGAACTCCCAAATCCGAGCTCAAATGACCTATCAAATTCCAATTTGAAATATCAAAAACTCAAGCCCTAACTTCACCCCTTTGATGAATTTCAACCAATTTCCATGTTAAATCTATCATAATCTCGTGTATTTAGGCCAAGGGACTTACCTCCAATCGATTCCCAGTCAAAACTCCCTTTAATTCTCGCCAAAAGCTCTCAAGGTCGCTCAACAATGGAGGAAAATATACCAAGCTCGCGGATGAAATATTCAATAAAAACCCTTTATGACCAGTCCAGTTTTCGCTTCTGCGGTCCCGCTTCCGCTTATGCGGGACCTCTTATGCGGCCAAATCCCGGCCTCTGCGAATATTCATTTAAAATGCCAACACCGGTTCTGCGACTACCCGTCCGCTTCTGCGGACCCGCTGATGCGAATAATGGTCCGGTTCTGCGGAATTACCTTACGACCACAGGGACCGCTTCTGCGGTGAGCCCTCCGCTTAAGCGCCTCCGCTTCTGCGGTCCAAGACCCGCAGAAGCGAGAATACCAGATGCAGCAAACCTTCAGCAATATGCAAACTCCCAAAACTCTCCGTTTAACCACCCGAACTCACTCCGAGGCCCCCGGGACCTCAACCAAAAGCATAAACATGGTCCAATACCCTATTCAAACTTGTTCCAATCCTAAAAACACATCCAACGACACAAAAATCCTCAATTTTCATCAATTTCAAGCCTAAGTTCTTCAAATTCTTCCGAAACACGCATTCGATCAAAAACCCAACCAACGACGTCCGAATGACCTGAAATTTTGCACACATATCCAAAATCACCTAACGAAGCTACAACAACTCTCAGAATTCCATTCCGACCCTCAGATCATCTCACCTATCAACCGGAATTCGCCAAAATACCAACCTCGTCAATTCAAGCCTAATTCTACACCGGACCTCCAAAATCAATTCCGATCACACTCCTAAGTCACAAATCATCCCCCGAAGCTAACCGAATCACCGGAAATCACATCCGAACCCTCTAACTCAATAGTCAACATCCGGTTGACTTTTCCAAAACAAACCTTCCTTGAAGAGACTAAGTGTCTCATTTCCATCCAGAATCAATCCAAATCAACTCATTCACACAAGACTCGTATAATAACACATAAGGAAACCGAAAAATGGGGAAAACGGGGCGGTAACTCACGGGACGACGGGTCGGGTCGTCACAGCCGGGTTCT